>NC_133126.1:99961515-100261515 GCF_048418815.1 Hemitrygon akajei
ATATGGATGTCAGACACCTGAACAGAAAAATAGGTCTCAGTTAACTCAACCATGAACACTGCGACTATAATGCCTTCAAGTTTTAATATTCTACACTCTCGAAACCCGACTCTAACCTCCACTTCATTCGGAATACCACAACACAACTCGATACTCAGATGTGAGTGTTATTCTTAATTTAATGCTGAAGGTTTCATTTGCTGTGTGAAACTATCTCGCCCACTGTTCCGGAGCACCCAATTCGCATGCAAATTACGTCACGATTGAGCACAAGAAAATACATAATAATTCGACTTTGGCTTGTTTATTTAAGATATTAAAAGACTTATTAAGGGGCGGAAAGTAATCTCACATAATTTCAACTACATCGCCGACTAGGACTTTTCAAAATTGTTTAAAAGATAGCTCATAAATGAATTACAAAATACAGGGCACAGAGCAGGTGAAATGTTGGTTTGGATCCAGAAAACCAGCGCAGGTGGAAGCCTTGTTACTTTACGGTGTTGGGCGGGTTAGTTCGTTCGCATCACCCCAATATCGCGGAGTCGAGCTGGAGGCCTGTGCCGTCGCGGAGGGGCCTACCTGCAGGAACCAGAAGATGTTGTCCATGCCCCCGGCCGGGTACGGGGGCTGCTCTCCCCGCGAGTGTTGGCCGGTTGCACCGCGCGCCCGCAGCTGCGCCGTGTAGTTTTCCAGCACATAGCCGGTGAGGCAGGCCAGCAGCAGGCCGGCTGCGATCAGCACGCTGAACAGGACGAACATCCTTAGCGACAGCGACCGAGGAGACCGCACCACGCTGCTGACAGCAGCCCCACCTTCGGCAAGGACTGCCCTCCTGCCGGGGATGCGTCTCTGAAGCACCGCTTGAGGGGGCGGCCTTCCACCTCCCGCAATCCTGTTTCTGCCAAGCTGTTCGCGTCATCTGAAGCGGCCTATAGCGTTCGGGGTTCGGCCTCTTTCCCTAAAACTAAAAATTAGAATTATCTCCTCTCCTCCACCGTCCCTTGGGCCTGCGGCGTACCAGTTCCTAAATGCAATGTAGGAAGTCTGCGTCCTCAATACATTTGACACTCCCTGCATACCAAAAACAGAATGTAGAACAGAAATTTGCCAGCAAATGTATTTTTCAAGTTTCCTTGGATGTTTGAGGTGTGCAATCCACATCCAAGAGTGTGATTGCCCCATTTTTATCCTTTACTTCAAATCGTACAGCCCCATTTGATAATCTTTCTGAAACATCACCTGTTCCCGTAGCTGTGAATTTTCAGAACTATTATTGTCATCCCCTCTCTGCCTCTACAACTCATAACAAAATTTCATCTGCAAATTACATACTCAGAAATAAACAAAAGGGATTCTGCTGCTGCTGGAAATCCAGAGCAACACACAAAATGCTGGAGGAACTCAACAGTTCAGACAGCATCTATGAAGAGGAATAAGGAGTTGAGGTTCCAGGCTGAGACCCTTCATCAGGAATTTGAAGATTCCTACCTTTCGGGTGCATTTCAGTAATGCTGAAAGAAGTCTGAGGATCTCTAGTCAGCTCTGAACATTATCTCCATGTTCCATTAGGTCACAGAGCACCAAGTTAAAATATGGTTAAGGACTGATAACCACCTCCAAACTTTGCCCAGTTGATGAAAAATACTTGGAAGAAACAATGATTGTCTCAGTGGATAAAAAATCTACTCTGGATGGGGATCCTACAGTGTTTGTCACAAAGAGTGGCTTGATACCAGCTGGCTAAATTCTGAAGGACAACGTAGCTACTGAGTGAGCCAATATGAGAATGAACATCTCCAAGATTAGATAGATACTTTATTCATCCCCATGGGGAAATTCAACTTTTTTTCCAATGAGATTAGACTCAGAAATCCAGCAGTATCCAAGAGATACTGTAGACCATCAGTAGCAATGGCAGTATACCCCACCATATACTCCATAGACACCTCAGTAGGCCATTTTGCACCTCAACAGTTTATCTGGCAGATGTATCAGGCGTGCAATAGTAGATTCCGGTATTCCAGTTATCTCTGCTAGCTGGGTGTTAGGCAGATGGCTTTCAATTTGGTCCAGTAGGGGAATTGTTTCAGCTACTGTCAAATCTTTGCATGGCATCTTGGCAAGGATTTGAAAATTTTTAAAGTCAAAATGGAAAACAAAATTATCAAAATTCTCTGCTTTTTGAATCTGTGTTCATCTGCCCAAATGGTAGATAACATAACACAAGTACATATAACTGACGCTGTTTAAAAACTGTTCACTTAAGCACGATATAATATCTAACAGCTGCACAAAGTGTACGTGACTAATGCTGGTTAGAAACTATTTGGCAACAGTCTCCTACTACAATTAAGCAGCACGGTGTCCCAAATAAGCAAAAGAGTTCCCAGCTATTTTCTTGATTAGTTTTCTTTAAGAGTTGTCCCAAATAAC
Source organism: Hemitrygon akajei (assembly GCF_048418815.1). NCBI lineage: Eukaryota > Metazoa > Chordata > Chondrichthyes > Myliobatiformes > Dasyatidae > Hemitrygon > Hemitrygon akajei. The sequence goes on from NC_133126.1 coordinate 99,963,952, forward strand.
CAGGTGCCCCATTTAACCAATGGCCCAATTAACTGGAATCAACTGTACTTCCAAATGATCTAGCCCAGTGTTTCCAATCTTTTTTAGCCCAACACCTAAAGCAACTTCATACTAACCAACACACCTCTCAGACACCATATAATTTTCAGCACCCCCAAAGTGTAAAAACATGTCTACAATATGCTAACATAAGAAAAATTATTCCACTGTAAATTTTTATTTGTGCTTAAACCTAGCTTTCACAGTACCTGTGCACTGTAAAGCAGCTTCGATATCAATGTGATCTTTGAGCTTGATGCCAACACCCCTCTTAGGTACAATATACTTTCTGGCACTCCCATAGAGTAAAAACATGTCTACCATATGCTAACAGAAAATTAATCCTAGCTTACACAGTACCTGTACAGCAGCTTCGATATAATGTGATCCTTGAGCTTAATGATATTTAGCAACAGTTGAAATATCTAGTTCAAGTTGTGACAGCAAAAGCCTTAAGTCCCCACGTGTAACAATGTCCAAGTAGTTTCTATCTTTTGTGATTATGTGGTTCACTGCATTGAAGCCTCTTCCAACAAGGTAGGAAGATGGAAATGCAATGAAGTGCGGTTTGGCTCTTCTTCAAAAACCAGGAAACTTTGTATGACCATGTAGCCACATACTACAAAAGCTAATTTTTTGAAAAGCATTTTTGTTCCTTCATTATTCTGAATTTTGATAGATTCTTCTTGCAAGCTTTCTTCCTGTTCTTCTACCTTACAAAGAAATAGGTTTAATTACCCAGTTCGTAATTCCAGATCATTCAAACACTTGAATCAATTCTGAAAATAGTTCTTCAGTGATTGCAGATGTAAGCAGTACTCTTGCAAATCACCATCTGTGAAAGAGAGTGTCATACTTTCCTTGCAGGGAAACTGTGAGAACATTCTTCTCCCAATGTTTTGTTTATGTGTTTATAATTTTCTGCTAAAAGTGCACTTTTTGCTTGGATTTAATTGGAATTTTCACCACACAGTATCATATTTAGAATGTTCATTCTGCCATACAGATCAGCTAGGTATGAAAAGAAATGTTGTAAGCAGCAGCCTTATGACTCTTCAAACTCTTCAGTGTCATCTTGACTGGCAAAATATTCTGCTTTTTAATGGATGAGCTTTAATTTTGTTGATAGTGGATATTACAAGGTTCATGCTTGAAAAAAGTTGCTGGCTGTGGTTTTTGGGTGCGAGATATTAATGATGAATTACACAATGGATTGCAAACAGACTAGGAATTTCTTTATTCATAAATGCCACTAAACTAGCATGGTGACCTGTCATATATAGTGCTCCATCTGTTGCACAAGAAATCATGCTCCTAATCAGAATACTTTTATCTTGAATATACATTTGAGTTCAGCGTAGATTGATTCTCCGTTGATATTTGTTTTTAACTTTTTTTTTCTTTTTTAAAAAATTTTTTTTTATTAGTTTTTCAAAACATTTTACAAAATTAAAAACCCCAAATCCCAATGAGGAGCATTAATACAGAGCAAGGTTAAGCATACAATAACAATATGCTACAGAGGAAGAGAATTTAACAAAAAAAAGCACCTAAATTAAAGACAAGTGAACTTAGTGTCCTCCCCAAACCCCACAACACAAGAAAAAAAAAAAAACAATTCCAGACCAACCACCACACAATATAGAGAGTATAAGTCCGGACAGTCAAACTCCCAGACTGTGAATACACTTAGCAACAGAGGATAATAATGCCTACTACCAGAAAAAAAAAAGGGAGCTGAAAGCAAGGGACCAAAAAGAAAAAAAACCCCTAGTCAAGAGGAAGGTTATGAAAGTACTCGATAAAAGGCCCCCAGATCTTATGGAACTTTAAATCTGAATTGAGAACTGAATAATGAATTTTTTCGAGGTCCAAGCAGGCCATAATGTCGTTAAGCCATTGCGCATGAGTGGGCGGGGCAACATCTCTCCATCTAAGGAGGATCAAGCGTCTCGCCAAGAGAGAGGCAAAGGATAGTATTCGGCATTTGGTCGGACCCAGACATAAATCTGTCTCGCCCCAAAAACCGAACAGAGCAATTAAGGGGTTAGGTTCTAGGTGCTGATTCAGAATACCCGATAGCGTAGTGAAGACATCTTTCCAGAATTTCTCCAAGCTAGGACAGAGCCAGTACATATGGATGAGAGAGGCCACGCCCCTCTTGCATTTATCACAGAGCGGACTAATGCCAGGGTAGAATCGAGATAGTTTAGATTTAGACATATGGGCTCTATGAACAATCTTAAACTGTAAGAGACAATGGCGAGCACAAAGAGAGGTTGAGTTCACCGATTTGAGAACTGAGTCCCAGCTCTCCTCGGATAAGGAGATATTTAAATCCTGCTCCCAGGCCATTTTAATTTTATCCACAGGGGCCCGTCGTAAGGCTGCTAGTTTATCTTGGATAATCGAAATTAAACCTTTACCTAGTGGATTAATGGAGAGAAATAGGTCCATAGCATTTTTCGCAGGCATTTTAGGAAAGTTAGGAATTAAAGGAGCAGTAAAGTGTCGGATTTGGAGATATCTGAAAAAGTGAGCGTTAGGCAGGTTGAACTTAACAGAGAGCTGTTGAAAAGAAGCGAAGCGGTTATCAATGAAGAGATCTTCAAAATGTCTAATGCCCTTCCTGTACCAAACATGGAATGCTGAATCGAACGTGGTAGGTAAAAAAAGGTGATTATGTGCGACAGGGCTAGAAATGGAAAACCCCTGGAAACCATAGCATTTCCTGAACTGAGCCCATATACGCAAAGTGTGTCTAACCAGAGGATTAGCTATTGATCTGGGCAGACTGCTAGGGAATGCAGAGCCAAGAAGTGCAGATATAGATAATTCTTTAGTGGAGCTCAACTCCATTGCCACCCAGTTAGGGCACTCAGGTTGACCGTGGAAGAAAGACCAGAAGGCAGCATAACGTATATTAGCTGCCCAGTAATATAAGCGAAAGTTAGGTAAAGCCACGCCACCCTCTTTTTTAGATTTTTGGAGGTGGATTTTATTAATTCTAGAGCGCTTATTCTGCCACAGATATGACAAAATAATAGAGTCTAAGGAATCAAAAAAAGATTTAGGAATAAAAATTGGGATAGATTGAAATAAGTATAAAAATTTGGGGAGAACATACATTTTGACAACATTGATACGACCTACCAAGGACATAGATAGAGGTGACCATTGTACCAGACTCTGTTTTGTAGCATATGAAAGATTGACAAAGTTTTCATGAAAGAGATCTTTAAACTTCCTTGTGACTGTAATTCCAAGATAAGTAAATTGATTATGGACTACTTTAAAAGGGAGATCACGAAATATTAGTTCTTGTGCTTCTTTATTAATTGGGAAAAGTTCACTCTTATGTAAGTTGAGTTCATAGCCAGAGATCTGGCTAAACTGGTCAAGAAGTGAAAACATTAGAGGTAAGGATGTAAACGGATATGAGAGAAAGAGTAGTAAGTCATCAGCATAGAGGGAGACTTTATGCTCAACACCCCCTCTCCAAATCCCGGTCAGTTCAGGACATTTTCGAAATGCTATAGCCAAATCAAAGAGAAAGGGACTTAAGGGGCATCCCTGACGGGTGCCACGTTTGAGATTGAATACTTGGGATTTCTGAAAGTTAGTTAGAACAGAAGCAGTAGGACACAGGTACAGCAATTGGATCCAAGAGATGAAACTTTGGCCGAGGTCAAATTTTTCTAAGACTGCAAAAAGGTAGTTCCACTCTATACGATCAAATGCTTTCTCCGCATCAAGGGAGATAACACATTCAGGAGTCCCAGTTGGAACTGAGTATAAAATATTAAATAGACGCCGAATGTTAAAAAAAGGGAGACGGTTTTTAATAAAGCCTGTTTGGCCATCAGAGATAATGGAGGGAATAACGGTTTCTAATCTATGAGCCAACACTTTAGCTAAGATCTTTACATCAACATTGAGCAGAGAGATCGGCCTGTACGAGGAACACTCTGTTGGGTCTTTGCCCTTTGTTAAAAGAAGAATAATAGATGCTTCATTGAAAGAGGGTGGCAATTTGCCGTAGTTAAACAAGTCAGATAATACTGAAAGTAACTGAGGAGAAAGAAGTGAGGAGAATGATTTATAAAATTCCACAGGGAACCCATCAGGTCCAGGAGGTTTCCCTGAGGACAGTGCAGAAATTGCAAAAGATATTTCTTCTAGTGATATAGGCGCATTAAGTTTGGCTTTGAAATCAGATGAAAGTGAGGGGATATTCAGATTCTGTAAAAATTGATCCACAGAGATATTGTCATTCAGGGATTCAGAGGAATAAAGCCGAGAATAAAATTTTTTAAATGCGTCATTAATTTCTAAATGATCCGATGTAAAGTCTCCGTTCTCCTTCCGGATCTTTGTAATATGTTGTTTGGCTTTAGAACGCCTCAGCTGATTGGCTAGGAATTTACCAGACTTATCCCCATGAATGTAAAAGCGGCTCTTGCTTTTGAGAAGTTGGCGTTCGACAGGTTGAGTGGACAGAAGGTTAAATTTAATTTGGAGTTCAACGCGCTTCTTGTATAATTCAGGGTTCTTAGTTTGGGCATATAATTGATCCACATCTTTAATCTGGTTAATGAGGTCTGCTCGATCTGCACGGGATCTTCTATTGAGATTTGCTGTGTAAGAGATTATTTGACCCCTCAAATATGCTTTCATGGCATCCCAGACAATCTGGGATGGCACTTCAGGTGATGTATTAGTGTTAAAATAGAAGGTTATCTGGTCTTTAATAAATTTTACGAAATCATCATCCGATAATAAAGTTGAATAAAGTGTTTGTTCCTCTGAGGGAGACCGGGAAAGTTCAGAGAGAGGGTAATTGGGGCATGGTCAGAAATCAGTATACTCTGATAGTCACAAGTGTGGGCAAATGGGATGAGTTGGTTATCGAGTAGGAAATAGTCAATTCTAGTGAAGGTATGGTGAACATGTGAGAAAAAGGAATAATCTCTCTCCGTAGGATGGAGGAAACGCCATATATCAGAGATACCAAAATTAGAGAGAAATGACTGAATAGCTAAGGCAGATTTGGTAGGTGATCTGGTACCAGAGGACGATCGGTCCAGTTTAGGATCCAACCAACAGTTAAAGTCACCACCCAATATAAGAGAGTATGAGTTTAAGTCTGGTAGTGAGGAAAAAAGCCATTCAAAAAAGTTAACATCATCAAAGTTGGGGGCATACAGGTTTGCTAGTGCAACTTTAGTGTTATATAGTTTACCAGAAACAATAATAAAATGGCCATTTGTGTCCGATATTTTATTATGGAGTTCAAAAGGAATATTTGAGTTAATAAGAATGGAGACTCCCCTAGCTTTAGCGGCAAAGGATGAATGAAAATGCTGACCCGCCCACTTGGACAGAAGCCCGGAGTTATCAAAACAACGAATATGAGTTTCTTGGAGGAAAGCAATGTCAGCTTTGAGTTGTTTAATATGTGAGAATACCTTCCTCCTTTTAACAGGGTGGTTCAGTCCCTTTACATTCCAGCTCACAAATTTAAGTGCACTAGCCATTATCAATTACTAATGCATAAAAGGCAGCAGGCATATAAAAAATCAAGCAGTACAATAGCAGTCTGGGAGCAGAGATGTAAACATAGATTTGTAAGGTCAAAATATAAACATGTCCTAAACAATAAAGAAATGTTGGAACTGGAAAATCCACCCCACCCACACAACCCAAAACTAGACGGCTACCAAAACAAGTAGCTAGCTCTACCAAAGAAATTAACCCAAATACAACTTCCAGATCTGTGTCATTGACAGCAGTTCCGTATAAATGCTATAACAAACAGTAACTAGTTTATGCACTAGAAAACATAACTACAGATTAGAACACCTTCTGCCGAGATATACAACTTAATACAGAGAAAATCGGAAGAAAACCAAAACTAACCTACCCGTGAAATATTATAGAAGAATAAAGTAAGAGAAAGGGGAAAAAAAAAGGTAAGAAGGAAAAAGAAAAAAAGAGGAAGGGGAAAATTATAAATTCAAGACGAGTATTTATCAACCGTTTACCGAGAAGGGAGAAAAAAACATTCAGAGAATGGAAAAAAAAGGGGGGTGAAGAAAAGAAAAAGATAAAATAAATAAGTATTTAAAACAGAGGAAAAATAAATCAGCAGTTGAACTGTGAACCGACAAACAGGGAGGCCTTCACTAAAGACTTCAAACCTCCAAAACAAGTTAGATTTGGTTGTAGAACTCTGTAGGTAAAGTTATACAGAGGTAAAAATAGATTACACACACACCAAATCCCGGGAGAGATTGTCAACAGCCTTTAGAGTTTCAGTGAATAATGTCTGAGTGATTCAAGTGAATTCCGAGTCCAGAGAAAGTAATTTTACTACGAGGAGTACTTATCCACCATTTTAGGAGGTCCGATCAGATTCCAAAGATGACTGGATAGCCGGAAGACTTGCCACAAATGCTTCAGCTTCCCTCGCTGATTTGAACCACTTGAATTCCCCGGTATTAAACTTGATTCTTAGGTCAGCAAGATTACGAAAGGAAGGTTTGAAACCACGATCAAAAAGCACTTTCATTACGCCTTTATACTCAGTGCGCATCTTTAAGGTCTGGGGTGCAAAATCTTCCACAAAGCGAATGGTTGTATCCTGGAAAGAAAAAGAGCCTCTGCAACTTGCCTCCACAATCAGACTGTGTTTTACCTGGTATTGATGGAAACACAAGATTACTGGTCGCGGACGGGTGCCCAGAATTCCGGGGGAAACATAGACTCTGTGTGCCCCTTCGAGCTCGGGCGGATTTGGAAGCAGATCCTTCCCGAATATCTCACAGAGAAACTCGGCGAAAAACTTCACGGTTGACCCCTTCTCAGTTGCCTCTGGTAATCCCAGAATTCTGATGTTGAGGCGTCTGCTGCGATTTTCGAGATCCACCATTTTGGAAAGAAGTTTATTAGATTTTTCCTCTAAGCTGGAACAGAGAGTCTCCAAGTATCGAACCCGACTTTCTAAAGCTTCAGAAGTCGAATCGATGCGAGATAAGTGTTCAGCATGTTTGTCCACTTTATCGTTGATCTCTTCTAACTGTTTGAAAGCGGTTTTAATTTCCTTTAAGATTTCGTCTCGGAGATTTGCAAGCGCCTCCATAGTCACGTCCGACGAGGTCGTAGTTTCTTTTCTCCCGGATTTAGAACTCTTGCTAGACATTGTAGGTTAGATATATTCACAGGCAAGTAAGAGATACCGAAATAATTCCTAACTAAGCTTTATAAAATGGAGTCATTTAGTGCAAAGGTAGCGACAGTAACGGAACAAAAGTTCGGAGCAGCTGAGCAATCGCCATCTTACCGGAAGTCTGTGGTTTTTAACTTTTTACAAGTGAGAATCTCTTAATAAACTTTTCCATTTTGGTAAACCATACATATGCTATTAGTAATGCCTCATTGTCTTGCACAGTTGACTCATCCAGTTGTCAACAGTGGGTCCAAAATTGTTTTTTGTAGCTCTATGTATAGTTAATGTTTTCACTTAATTAGTCAATACAAAGAGCTGCAGACATATCACTCAGAGGAACTGATTTTAAAATACTGGTGTCCATTTTGAGAGCCTTCGTGTACACTTCTGATAACTGCAGGATTATTAATCTTTCACCGGTGAGAAGCAATTAGACCATTATCAAGGTCATTTTAGATTTCTTGCCAAATGACTTGAGTGTACAATGCTCTTCAAATGTTTCTTTCATCTTTTGGAACTGAATACCATAAGTAGCCTTTCCAGGGTGTCTTTTACAGAAACGTTTCTGCAGTCTTGATGGTTTAATGGCTTCATTAGACAGTACAGTGTTACAAATAAGATATATGGGGTGTCACAGATCTGATGGGAACAGAATAAAACCATACTCCAGCTATGTAACATTGTGTTGACACACTTTCTGTAGTTTCTGTTTCTTAGCAGGAGTAGAGTACAAGTCTTCACCACCTTCAGACTCAGAGATCATCATTAAAGGGGCTTAATTAAAATAAAAAATCACTCAAACTGGGAATGCCTATTGGATGTTGATGACAGCAGTGAATTGACACAGTTGGTCAGGTCTCATGCCTCAAGTTAGGTTGCTGCTTACTAGACCCCCATGCAAGAATCTTGAACATCCCCCCAATAACTTCTGTATCTTCTAACACCCCTTTAGGACACATAACTGCCCCGATGGGAATCACTGATCTAGCCTCTACATCCCTCTGGGCAGAGAATTCCAGATTTTCGCCATCTCTATAAGTAGAAGCTCCTAGGAGTTTCAGTTTTAAATGACTGCCCCTGAATCTTGTAACAATGACCCTTCTAAAACAATGGTTTCCGACCACAATTAAATTTTATTTTCAGTTCATAGGATGTGTAACATTCTCGCTCGGGTGTAACGAAACCGAAATTAAATGTCAAGTTAAACCGTAGTCAATGAAAACAAGGTCGCAGTAAGATTAACCATTTACTGTTCACTCTTCACATTAACGTACGGTGAAAACTGTTGATAAAACAATACAAGATTGGTACAGTGTTTGTTTCCTTCTAAATATCACATTTACATCGTGAATACTTGCAAAGGTAAAACTACAATAACTACATTACATTAAAGTGCAGCATACAGTCAGAATCTACCTGCTCCATTGACTGCTTTAAATACACTTCAACACAAACTATCCCGACTCTTTAACTAACGAAAACATAAACCGTCGTTACTTTTAACAGAATCAGCGTTAACATTTTAATTCAACATATCGATTATTTCATGACTTACAGAGTTGTTTTCACTGTGTCTCTGGTGCGTAGAGAACAACCTTAACTTGCGCTGAACTGCCACATGTGAGCGACCCCCACCCTTGCGTTTATCCCAAACCGGTATTTTCCCACAAGACGCGGCGAAACCGGATGTGACGACATCGCAGCCGCGATATATTACAGACAAATGAATTTACTTAAACAATCCTAACTTTAACTAAAAAATGCTAACAAACGAATTACTAAGCGAAAATATTATAAACTTAATAACTGCCATAAAGGCAGCACACTCCCCGCTTGACCTTCGTAAGGTCACAATGAACATAATACAAAACTTCAGTCTCTAAATCAGTCATTAGGTAGAAGTAGAATGACTTCTGTAACTGGCCTTTGGTAAGTTTTCACATCGCCTTGGTCGGTAGTTTTCAACTCGACTTTCCTGACATGTCCATCCCTACTAGGGAATGTGGCAGTGATTCTGGCCATTGGCCAGCAGTTGCGGGTGATTTGCTTGTCCCTGAGCAGGACTAAATCTCCAACTTGAAGGTTCCTGCAGGGTTCTGTCCACTTTTGTCTGTGTTACAACGAAGGTAGATATTCCTGTCTCCAACGAGACCAGAACCGATTTGCCAGGGCCTGGACCTGTCTCCATTGCTTTGTGTACAAATCCTTATCAGAGAAGTCCCCTGGTGGAGGGGCAGCTCCTGCCTTCTGCGTAAGGAGCATTGATGGCGAGAGTATGAAGGGGTTTTCCGGGTCGGAAGACACGGGTAGGAGTGGTCGTGCATTTATAATGGCTGTGACCTCTGCCATTGGTGTGCGCGGTACCTCGTGGGTCAATCGGGTGCGTTGCTGCATCTCAGGTTTCCTTTTCAGGGTTTTTTGCAAGGACGTGAACCGCTTGACTGCCTGCTCTTTGTTGTTTGGCAAGCACTGGCGTGGTTCTTTGAAAGGTAGTGGAGCAACCCAATTATTTGCTTCATCTCTGAAGACCTCAGTGTCCATTATTTCTAAGAAAATGACGTCTTGAGCTGACGGAGCAAGTTTATTATCGTGCTCAGTTTGAGCTAAGACTGACTGACCCAGCGTCTCGTCAGTTACTTTGCGCTTGTTAAAGCCTTGTTGTGCTTCCTGGACACACATGGAACTTGTGCGGGGTTGAAGAATCGAATGGCGGCTACTCTCTAGCACATTGGTCTTGAGTGTGTTAACTGTTGGTTTGTGTACGTTGCCGAGACACACCTCTCCTAAAACCACCCAACCCAGATCCAGGCGTTGCGCAAAGGGGGCATCGTGTGGTCCATTGACCTGCTGCCTAACTTGTGTACCCAGAGAACATCTCTCCCTAATAGCAGGAGTATTTCTGCTCTTGGATCCAGCTCTGGGATGTGTTTGGCGATGTGGTGGAGATGTGGCTGGTGTAGCACCGCACTTGGCGTCGGGATCTCAGTGCGGTTATTCAAGATTTCATCGCACTCTAAGAGTGGAGGGAGACAGATGACGACTTTACCATCCAGGGACTCGATCTGGAAGCCTTCAGCCTTCCTTCCGTAAGTTTCCATGTTGCCTGAGCAGTATGGGAACTGCTCACTCTCAATGTTGAACAAGTTAAAGAACTCTGGTCTGACTAGCGAGCGATTGCTCTGATCATCCAGAATTACGTAGGCTTTGATGGCCTTGTCTTTGGCTCCCTTAGGGTACACCTTAGTGAGACAGATCTTTGAATAAGAACGGCTTGACTGAGCTTGACCGCAAACTTCTGTACAGCTCGAGCTGACAACAGTTGTCCTGGAGTGAGCTTCTCCCTCCCCGCCGTCCTGTTGTGGGGGTGAAGGAGCGTTGTCGGTTCGTGGTAACGGGCCAGGATGCATGGCCCCATCGTGATTAGTGCTATTACATTCCGGGCACTTCACGGCGATCGTATGCTCTCTAGCAAGGTGAGAGGTTGAGGAACAGCATTTAAAACATATTCTTTTCTCCTTGAGAAGGGCCTTCCTCTCTTCAAGGGGGTTTTCCCTAAACGTTCTGCATCTTTTGAGGGGGTGGGGTTTGTTATGCAATGGACAATTCTTGCCAGGGTCGTTGTTAGTTGTAAAGACTTTAGTCTTAAGCACTGAGACTGGTTTAATAATGTTGAAATTATTCGGAGAGGATTTATCTGGCTTGGTGTAAATTGTACTGCTTCCTGGACCTATGAGGCTAGGATCATTTCGCTTCTTCGCCTCCTTGCACACAAACCTAGTGAAATACTCAAAGGGAGGAAATTGACCTCTGTGTTCTTCCTTGTACTCTGAGGCAACGGACAACCACCTGTCCTGCAGCCCAAATGGAAGTTTGTCCACGAGTTGTCTAATCCCGGTTGGAGTGTCTAGGTACACTAGACCAGCTGAGTAGCCATCTTCTTTGGCGCCTTGAATCTCCATGAGTAAATCTCAGAGTTCTCTTAGCTTAGTGTGGTCCTTGGCTGACACCTTAGGAAAATTTCCCAAACGTTGGCATAGCGCCGCTTCAATAATTTCGGGGGCTCCATAGCCCTCCTGAAGTCTCTCCCATGCTTTCTTCAATGCTAGCTCAGGTTTGTTGATGTACACTGAACGTATGCGTCTCACCTGTTCGCATGATTCTTTTCCCAGCCATTTTGCCATAAGATCCAACTTCTGGGTTGCTCTGAGCTGGACTCCGTCGATAGCGTTGGTGAATGTGGAGTGCCATGCACGGTAATTTTCAGGTTTATCGTCGAACTGGTATAGTCCTGAAGTGACGAGATCCCGTTGTGCTAAATACCGTGCTACGGGTTCGACTGCAAGTGGCATGCGGGCTGAGGAAACATGTCTGTGGGTATACGACTGAGGGCATACATCTGTTATGGAATTTGTTGTTCTGGACTCGGTCTTTGCCTCTCTTCTCCCCAAATTGGGTAGTTTGGTGTCGAGAAGTACTTGTCGTGAGCCCTTTCATTCCTGGATTCGTCGCAGAGTTGCACGCGTAAATTGATTTCCTCGGATGGATGTGATGCGGTCGGGCCTCTCTGAGACTCCTCATGAAGTGGGACGTTATCAAATGAGTGTGGAGCGGAAGAATGAGTCTTCCAGTTTATTTGAGATTGGACATAGTCTCTTGTGCATTCCAACCTGATCTTTTCTGAAGTAGATTTTCCGTCAACCGGATCATGCATTTCTTCAGCATCTTCTATTAACTCTGCTTCCACCCTGGCAGCTGCTGCTTCTCATTCTAGCTTCAGCACTTCTAACTCTGCCTCTACCCTTTTTCTTTCCAACTCGTTTTCGGCTTCTCTGGCAGCCTTTTTCCTCTGGTTTTCGGCTTCTCTGGCAGCCGCTTCCATTCTTACTTCTACTTCTTGTTTGGCAAAGCACGCTCGCACATTGGCGGCTTCTGCTTTAGCTCTTGCTTGGATGGCCTTACTTGATGCCCTACTGCCCCTGTCGCAGGATGGCAACGACTTTGGCAACGACTTGATGCTGGACCGAGTTGACATCGCTGCACTTGAAACACCTGATAATGCCGCTTTTTCACTGTAACGTTCTCGCTCGGGTGTAACGAAACCCGAATTAAACGTCGAGTTAAACCGTAGTCAATGAAAACAAGGTCGCAGTAAGATTAACCATTTACTGTTCACTCTTCACATTAACGTACGGTGAAAACTGTTGATAAAACAATACAAGATTGGTACAGTGTTTGTTTCCTTCTAAATATCACATTTACATCGTGAATACTTGCAAAGGTAAAACTACAATAACTACATTACATTAAAGTGCAGCATACAGTCAGAATCTACCTGCTCCATTGACTGCTTTAAATACACTTCAACACAAACTATCCCGACTCTTTAACTAACGAAAACATAAACCTTATCGACCGTTGTTACTTTTAACAGAATCAGCGTTAACATTTTAATTCAACATATCGATTATCTCATGACTTACAGCGTTGCTTTCACTGTGTCTCTGGTGCGTAGAGAACAACCTTAACTTGTGCTGAACTGCCACATGTGAGCGCCCCCCACCCTTGCGTTTATCCCAAACCGGTATTTTCCCACAAGACGTGGCGAAACCGGATGTGACGACATCGCAGCCGCGATATATTACAGACAAATGAATTTACTTAAACAATCCTAACTTTAACTAAAAAATGCTAACAAACGAATTACTAAGCAAAAATATTATAAACTAAATAACTGCCATAAAGGCAGCACAGGATGGAAACAGACAAACTAATTAAGTGTGTTCTTGAGCCTCATTAGAACAGTGGAGAAAGCCAGAACTGCTTTATTTGAATCTTCAGCAGTTCAAAGTAAATTTATTATCAGGGTAAATATATGTCACCATGTACAACCCTGAAATTAATTTTTTTGTGGACATGCTCAATAAGTCCATTATAGTGTAATAACTATGATAGAATCAATGACAGACCACACTAACATGGCTGTTCAACCATTGTACAAAAGACAAACTGAAAATACAAAACTAAAGAAATAATAATAATAAATATCAAGAACATGAGATGAAGAATCCCTGAAAGTGAGTCCATAGGTATGGGAACAGTTTGATGATGGGGCAACTGAAGTTGAGTGAAGTTATCCCCTTTCATTCAAGAGCTTCATGGTTGAGGACTAATAGCTGTTCCTAAACCTGGTGGTGTGAGTCCCAAGGTTCCTCTACCTTCTTCCTGAAGGCAGCAATGAGAAGAGACCATGTCCTGGATGGTGGTTCCTGCAATACACACCTTTTTGATGGTAGTTCCAGTCTTACTTCAGAGTTACTAATGAAGTTCTTCATGTAGAACTATTGTTTTGCCAAATCTTCAACTCAGAAATCAGGAGGCAATATACCTTCAACTGTTTAATTGAATGTGACACAGACCAAGGCAAGTTCTTTCTTGGTATCTATTTTTTGCCTAATTAAAAGGGAAGAATATTTTGTTGCCCTCCACTGGGAAGAAAATATTTTCCCTTGTTTTTGTTACTTTTTAAACATGCATCAAAGCCATCTCCTTCATGCTGTTGACGAATCTGCAGCATTAGTCTCCAAATACTTTAAGCAACTAATCCTCTCAACCCCTCTATGTCTCCCTTGCTCAGAAATATGGCCATGGTGCCCTCCTAGTTAGTCCTAATTTCCTGCATTTGGCCCATATCCCTACACGTACCTATCCAAGTGCTTCTCAAATCATACAATTGTTCCTGCCTCAGCCACTTCCGGCAGCTTGTTCCATATACTCACCACCACCTGTATGAAAAAATTACTTCTCAGGTTCCTTTTACATCTTTCCCACTCATCCTAAATCTATGCCTGCTAAATTTGGACTTCAATATACTGAAGAAAAGACCATTACTGTCTACCTTATCTGTGCCTCTCCTTAATGCTGGATGCTGCCTTTTAGAGCGTTGGAGAAATACATACAGTAACAGGCTCTTCAGTCCATCTAGTTCATGCCCAAACCATTTAAATTCCCATTCCCAATGACCTGCACCAGGAACATCACTGTCCATACCCCTGCTATCCATGTACCTATACAAACTTTCCTTAAACGTTGAAATTGAGCTCTCATGCACCACTTGTGCTATAGTTCTTGATTCTTGAGTAATTCTTGAGGCACTTCCTCTTAAAGATGTGGTTTATGGTGCGGAGGGTTGTGCATATGCTAGCTGAGTCTACAACCTTCGGTAGCCTTTTATGATGTTGTGCATAGGAGGCTCCATACCAGGCTGATGCAACCTGTCAGAATGCTATAAGCTATCTCTCATTCTCCTTGTTTCCAGTGAATAAAGACCTAGGCTGGCCAACCTCTCCCTACAGCTCAGCTCCTCTAGAACTGCCAGCATCTTTGTAAATCTTTTCTGCACTCCTTTCCAGTTCATTCACATCTTTCCTAAACAAAGATGACAAAAACTGTACACAATACTGTGATTGTGGCCTCACCAATAACTAACACAACTGCAAAGTCCCAACTTCTGTACTCAATGTACAGGGCTGATTGATGAAGGGCAGTATGTTAAATGACTTTTTCACCACCCTGTCTACCTGTAGTACTGATTTCAACTAACTATGCACTTGCTATTGCCAATTAACTGGACTCTTGTTCATGAACCACACTTTATTTACTTCTGCACAAGGAAAACAGTGTGGCCCCTGTCACCACTCCTGTTCTAAACTCTGAACAAAGAATTGATACTTTGCCAGCCTCCATCACCAGGTATATCTTCCACTTCCCTCTTGTTTTAGCATCTGAAATTACCAGTCCCCATCAACTACTCTTTGTCTTCTGGCATTTTACCATGCAATCACAGAAGATATGAAACACTTGCCCTTTTTTACCTCATCCTTTCCCATCAACCAGGGAATCAAAAAGTCCTTCCGAATGAAAGAGTATTCATTTGCAATTTTCCCGGTAGATCACTTTTGGTGTTCACACTGTGGTGTGTTCTGTGTTAAACACAGGCACTTTTTGGTTTCTTCAATCTATAGTGGTGACTCAAATCTCCATGATGCATATCATTTTAATTCCCTGTCCCACTCCCCCTCTGAGCCATGTGCCTTCTGCACTATTACACTGAGCCCAGTTCAGGCTTGAGCGACAACACCTTATCTTCCATATCTTTTGAAACTCATTATCAAATTCTCTAATTCCAACTTCTTGAGAAAACAACCATAGATGAACTGAATCAAAAGCAGGATGGTGACCAGCAAGAACAGAAATAGCCTGAATTGTTGCAATGCAGAATTCAACCTGCTAGAATTCAGAGTAGAGTGCACCATGTAATGAGTCAGAACCCAGTGCCCAGAGGCAAAATGTTGCTAACTCAGATCAGAATGAAGTTTATTAACAGATTCAGATTTTCACGTCCATTCTCTTCAATTACTGCACCTGACCTCATCCCTGTCTCTAAACCCTAACCTGATCCTAAACTGACATATGTTGCAAAATTTGTTTTGTGGTAACAGTACAGTGCAAGATTGGCCGATATGATGCTGTGGGCATCAGTAACTCATGGAAAAATATCTCCTTTGGAAAGGATATTTGCTAATTTTGTCATACGCTCGCCATCACACCATGGATAGTGTGCACAATGTGAAGTGGCAAAAGAGAGAAAGATATCTTGCAGTGCAGGAGCCATTTGCAAACAGCAGGTCTTTTTGGAAGGGAGTCTTATCTGATCTAATAAAAAGAAAGGAGGTGTAAGCAAAGTGGCCGTTGTTAGGATGATCAAGCTTTGGCTCAACAGGCTTTCATGAGAACAGGTCAGGCTTAAGGTAGTCTTTTGGAGTCATTTAGTTGATTGTAAAACTTCAGCTTAAGAAATTAAAGGCAAAGGTATAACAAGTGGTAGTGTTACAATGATTTCCCTTCAATAATAATGACCAATTTGGCACAGAGAGAATCTCAGTTTACTGACAAGTACCTTTATTGGCTTAGTTCATAAGCACTTGAATTTACACACCTGGTGACCTGTGTGCCAATCACTAGGTTCTCTATGAACAGTCAACGGTGAGAAAAGGTAATGCCTAGGAAAAGGAGTATACACTGGCCAGGACTTCTTCTTGATCCAAATGTCTTCTTCATGTTTCAATGTGGGGTCATCACTTCTGCAATGGTCATTGTCTGTGCTCCCAAAATCCCCCATTCTTATTCTTTTCCTATTTTGTTGGTTGAAGGTCATCTGACTGACCTGTGTCAGTTCTTACTGGATGTGATCCAGGGCTACAAGCAGTTTTGCTTTCTGGCTCTTCCTTCAGCCTTATGGCTTTGGTGATTTATTTTGTTCTGTCACACTCAGTTCAACCAGGTCAGCCAAATACTGAGACCTGCAAGTCTGCATTTCACATAATAAAGAAATGGTCTCAGCAAACAAGAGAAAATCTGCAGATGCTGGAAATCCAAGCAACACACACAAAATGCTGGAGGAACTCAGCAGGCCAGGCAGCATCTACAGAAAAATGTATAGTTGACATTTTGGCTGAGAACCTTCAGCAAAACTGAAGAATAAAAGATGAGAAGTCGTTGGAAGGTGAGGGGAGGGGAGTGAGAAACAAAAGGTGATAGTGAAATTGGGAGGGGTGAGGGGTGAAGTAAAGAGCTGGGAAGTTGATTGGAAGTAGAGATACAGGGCTGGAAAAAGGGGAAATCTCATAGGAGAGGACAGAAGGCTGTAGAAGAAAGAAAAGGGGAAGAGCACCAGAGGGAGGCAAAGGGCAGGCAAGGAGATAAGGTGAGAGAGGGAAAAGGGGATGGGGAATGGTGAAGGGGGAGGGGCCATTACCTGAAGTTTTAGAAGTCTACGTTCATGCCATCAGGTTGGAAGCTACCCAGACAAAATATAAGGTGTTGTTCCTCCAATCTGAATGTGGCTTCATCGTGACAGTGGAAGAGGTCATGGATTGACATGTCAGAATGGATATGGGAAATGGAAATTGCTTCATTGAAAGTGGAAAATGACGCTGCAATTACCGTATTGAAAGCCCAGCTGAATACACAGGATCAAACTCCGAAAGAGATAGCAGAGTTGGCTAATGGAGCTTCAGACATAGTTGTGGAGCTGGAAAGCAAGGTGAAATGTCTTTGTGGGCAAGTTGAACAACTTTCTGAAAAATGTCTGAATTTAGAGGGACGTTCGAAAAGACAGAATCTGAGAATTGTGGGGCTACAAGAGGGGAAGGAAAATGGGCAAAAGACAAGAGATTTTGTGGCACAGATGCTAAAAGAAGCTCTAAACCTGGAAGAAACTTTGATGATAGACCAAGCACATAGAGCACTTCAGAAGTGCCCGGGGACGACGAGCCATTGCAACACCTGATTGTGAGGATCCATTATTGCCATGTATTTGAAGATATAATGCAGAAGGTGATAGGTACCAAGAATCTACGACATCAAGGTCAAAGGATTCAGATCTTCAGAGACCTTCCATCCACAGTGGCTAATAGACATGCGGTAGTCAGGAGGTTGCTGCGGGATAGACCCGGAGTCAGGTTTGGCCTCCTTTATCCCGTGAAGCTACGAGTGACAATGGAACTGAGGTGGTGTTTAAAGATCCAGAAGGAGCTCGCCGGTATGTGGAACGTCATTTGGGAAATGCTGAGAAGTGGCTGTGCACAGTGAGAAGAAACCCCTTACAGAATGAAGATGCCCCAAGTAAAACTCCACGGTAGGAAATTGTGAACATTTCGAACATTAATGAGGCCCTACCTCTAATCCCTGTAGAAACAGGACTTTCTGAGTTATATTTGGATCGTACTATGTTGGATTAAGGCCCTATGAGTGCACAGATAGTAATAAGAGTTGGTCTAAACTGGTGTTATATGAGGAGTATGCTGTTAATGGTGCTAGACTTTCTGGTACTAGAGTAAGTAATAGCTTTGAGAATCACACTTATTTTAACATCTCGATTATCTCTGTTTGCTAGTTTTTCTTGGTTTTTTCATTCCGATGCCAGATTTGGCTTTGTGACCATCTATGTAACTGGGGAGCTACTAAATTAGTTCTGAGAAGTGTTAGATATCAAGATGTTGTTGACAAGTGGTTGGTTAAGTCACTTAGGTTTGGTTAACAAAACAAAAGAGATGGTTGTTGACGTCCATCTCCCACCCCCCATCCTCATCACATTCTACAGGGGTTGTATTGAGAGCATCCTGAGCAACTGCATCACTGCCTGGTTCGGAAATTGCACCATCTCAGATCGCAAGACCCTGCAGCGGATAGTGAGGTCAGCTGAGAAGATCATCGGGGTCTCTCTTCCCGCCATCACGGACATTTACACTACACGCTGCATCCACAAAGGAAACAGCATTATGAAGGACCCCATGCACCCCTCATACAATCTCTTCTCCCTCCTGTTGTCTGGGAAAAGGCTCCGAAGCATTCAGGCTCTCACGACCAAACTATGTAACAGTTTCTTCCCCCAAGCTTAGTGTGGCTGACTCCCACAGCTACCTAGATTACACCTCCTCCCACCTTGTCTCCTGCAAAAATGCTATCCCTTTCTCTCAATTCCTTCACCTCCGCCACATCTGCTCTCAGGATGAGGCCTTTCATTCTAGGACAAAGGAGATGTCTTCCTTTTTTAAAGAAAGGGGCTTCCCTTCGTCCACTATCAACTCTTTCCTCCATCGCATCTCCCTTATTTCACGCACCTCTGCCCTCACCCCATCCCCCTGCCAGCCCACCAGAGATAGAGTCCCCCTGGTCTTCATCTATCACCCTATCAGCCTACAGATCCAACGTATAATCCTCCGTAACTTCCGCCACCTCCTACGGGATCCCACCACCAGCCACATCTTCCCTCCCCCCCCCCCCCCACTCTCAGCTTTCCGCAGGGATCGCTCCCTACATGACTCCCTTCTCCATTCATCCCCCCCATCCCTCCCCACCGACCTCCCTCCGGGCATTCATCCCTGCAAACAGAAGAAGTGCTACACCTGCCCCCACACTTCCTCCCTCACCACCATTCCAGGCCCCAGACAGTCCTTTCAGGTGAGGCACCACTTCACCTGCGAGTCAACTGGGGTGATATACTGTATCCAGTGCTCCCGATGTGGCCACTTATACATTGGGGAGACCCGCCGCAGACTGGGAGACAGTTTCGCCGAACACCGGCGCTCGGTCCTCCAGCAGTGGCGGGATCTCCCTGTGGCCACACACTTCAATTCCACAGACCACTCCCACTCCAATATGTCTGTCCATGGCCTCCTCTACCGTCAAGATGAGGCCACACGCAGGTCAATGGAGCAATACCTTATCTCCCACCTAGGTAGCCTCCTACCTGCTGGCATGAACATTCAACTCACAGACCTCTGTTGATACCCCTGCCCCCCTTACCCCATCCCTATCTATAATTTTAGTCTGGTTCTCTTTCTTTTTCCCCCCTCACTATAATCTCCCCCCAGCCCTACCTTTCTTTCTCTTTTATTTCCCATAATTCTCCACCTTCTCCCTAGCCCATTTCCCTCCAGCCTATCACTTCCCAGCTCTCTGCTTCATCCCTCCCCCCACTTCTTATCCCCCCTCGACCATCCCACGTTACTTCACTCCTGATGAAGGGTTTCGGCCCGAAACGTCGTTATTACCTCCTCCCATAGATGCTGTCTGGCCTGCTGAGTTCCGCCAGCATTTTGTGTTTTTATTTATTTCCAGCATCTGCAGATTCACTCGTGTTAGCTTTCTCTGTGTTGTTTCATTTTATTACGTAATTCAGTCTAGTTTTTTGTACTGTGTCATGTAACACCATGGTCCTGAAAAAACGTTGTCTCATTTTTACTATGCACTGTACCAGCAGTTATGGTCGAAATGACAATAAAAGTTGACTTAACTTGACTTGACTTATTTATGGACTGTTACCTTTACCTAGAGCTTTGACTAGGTGTATTTGTGCATGGTAATATGATTATTTTTGTTGGTTATTTAGAGCTTTCGAGCTTTCAAGGGTGGTGGGGGTTGTGGGGGTTGTGGGGGGGAGGGATAGGGGTAAAGGAGTGCTGTTTAGGGTCCATTCATTTCTAATGACCGATAGATTTACAAGGTCCAGAACAGATCAAAAATATTATCGTACATATGTTAAATACTGAGATGGTAGGAGGTTAGGGGACAAGAAATCGCATTACTCTTTGTTCCTGGAATGTAAATGGGATTAATGAGCCGGTGAAAACGGGTAAAGTCCTGTCTCACCTAAAATTGCTGCAGGCCAATGTGATCTTCCTGCAGGAAACACATTTGAAGAATGAAGCTCACTGTAAAATTAGGGGCAAGTGGATAGGCCAAATATATTCCTCAAAGTTTCCAATGAAATCTAGGGGTATGGCAATAATAATTCGCAGAAATGGTCCATTTCGTCACCTAACAACAATATCAGACAAGGACGGAAGATATGTCATAGTTACTGGGAAAATACAATCTATGCCAGTTACCTTACTGAATATCTACAGACCAAACTGGGATGACCCGGAATTTTTTAGACGAGTTCTAGGATTGATACCAGCAGGTCTCCAGCACTAATCTGATTATTGGAGGGGATTTTAATTTTGTTCTGGACCCATATTTGGACAGATCTTCCAATCAGAGGGCATTACCATCAAAGGCAAGTAACCTGCTGAAAACGTATATAGATAATATGAATCTGTGTGAGATATGGAGACTATTCAACTCAACCGGGAGAGAGTATTCATTCCACTCTAGAGTCATAATATATATACTAGGATCAACTATTTCCTTCTTGATGGCAAAATACTGCCACAATTCGATAATGTAAGATATCATAATATTATCATCTCAGACCACAACCCTGTTACTTCTTCACTGGAGCTGGGCGAATCAATGCAAACACATATTGGAGGTTTAATCCTCAGTTACTTAAAAATCCAAAATTTTGTGAGTACTTAGAATCACAAATTTTATTGTTTTTTGAGACAAATGATAACAGTAAAACACCCCCAGGACTACTATGGGAAACATTTAAAGATTATGTTAGAGGATGTGTAATTTCCTTTCAGTCTTCCCTGAAGAAACATAGTAGAGCAGAACAAATAGAACTAGAAGATCAAATACGTAAACTAGACACGGAGAATGCGCGACGACCATCCGCAGAAAAATATAACAGAATTTCAGCATTAAAATACAAACTTAACTGAATAAAAAGGATGTGCAGAGCCTTTATGTTTTCAAAACAGAATTTCTTTGAATTTGGTGATAGATTGCACAAATTGCTGGCAAGACAGCTACGCAAATTGGGAAGTGATCAGACCATTCATAAAATTAAATCAGACTCACACAAAGAATCAAAGATTCAGTCAGAACTATGAAAAATTATACGCATCTCAATCTAATGTACCGACGGGGAGCATGCACACATTTCTGGACACCTGCAGGCTACCTTCACTCAATCTGACAGAGTGTCAGGCTTTGGAAGCAGAGATTACAAATGACGAAATAGTAAGAACAATAAGATCCCTGAAAAATGGCAAAAGTCCAGGTTCGGATAGAATAGGTAATGAGTTTTATAAGAAGTTTAGTGACTTATTAGCACCTTATATGGTAAGGATGTATAGAAAGTCGTTTGAATCTGGCAGGTTACCCCAAACCCTGAACGAGGCCATTATCACGCTTATTCTGAAGAAGGACAAAGACCCAGAGGAGGTAGGATCTTATAGGCCGATTTCACTGCTAAATTCAGATCAGAAAATTTTGTCTAAAATGCTGGCAAGGAGACTCAGTCAGCAGATAGATAAATTGCTACACTCAGATCAAACTGGGTTTACCCCTAAAAGGAATTCTTTCTATAACATCAGGTGCCTTCTTAATGTAATGCATCCCCATGACATCCAAAGGAAGACCTTATAATACTAAGTTTAGATGCTGAGAAAGCATTCAACCAAGTGGAATGGCAATACCTCTACGAGGTTTTGAAAAAATTTGGAATGGGAGATTCCAAGTTATAATCCAAGATTTATAACTTGGATTAAGCTACTGTGCAGTAACCCCAGTGCTAAAATACTAACTAATCAGACCCTTGTGGAGCCATTCAGTTTGCACAGGGGCACAAGACAGGGCTGTGCATTAAGTCCCTTGGTGTTTGTGTTGGTCCTGGAACCACTAGCGGAGACTATATGTTCTCACCCCAAAATCTATGGGTACAATACAGAATATACTATCAACAAAATTTCCCTTTATGCAGATGATGTTTTGTTGTTTGTTACAAAATCATATATTACTATTCCAGTTGTGCTGGAAATGATCAATTTATTTGGCACTTTCTTGGAGTATAAGATTAATTGGGGGGAAAGTGAATTATTTCCGGTCCGAGCAGAAGAACAGGAGGGGCTTAAACAATTTCCATTCAAAATAACCCTTGAAAAGTTTACCTACCTTCGAATTGCAATAAATAAAAAGTATAGTTCTCTATTTGAAGCGAAGTTTACCCCTCTAATTGAAAAGCTTAAAAGAAAATAGAATTTTGGAAGATACTCCCAATTTCTTTAGGGGGTAGAGTAAATGGAGTCAAGATGATCTTTCTTCCCCAACTGCTTTATCTATTTCAGAACCTGCCCCTCTCTCTTACCAAAACCTTTTTTAAAGGATTAGATTCAATAATTCTACCTTTCATATGGAATTATAAAGCCCATTGAATTAGGAAAGAGCATCTCTGCAAGAATAAGACTAGTGGGGGGCAGGCACTACCCAACTTTATTTTTTATTACTGGGCTGCTAACGTCAGCCATATAGCATACTGGGTAGATGATACAGTTGTACTTCCCAGATGGCTGGAGATGGAGCGTGAGGATTGCCTACCGTATTCCAAAGGGGCAATCATTATGTCCCCTATTTGGTTAAATAAAGCCTGTTATAGAGGCAATCCCATTATCTATAGTACCATACAGATGTGGAGACAGATGGGGAAGCATTTGAAACTCAGAACACTATCTTTTCTTGTACCATTATCAGCAAACCCCCTTTTTTATACCCTCATGTATAGATGGGGCCTTTGATGTTTGGCGAAAATTAGGGATACGCAGTGTTGGCGACTTATACATACAAGGGATTTTTGCATCGTTTCAGCAGCTCCAGGACAAATTCAGATTGCAAAAGAGTTATTTTTCCAGATATCTCCAGCTAAGACACTATATAAGATCACATCTTTCTGGTTTTAAGACGGAAGAACCTGATAAATTAGATAATCATTTAAGATCATCACCTATTTGTATGATGCCATACAAAACAATTGCCATACAACAATGGATAATATTAAAAAAAGAGTGGGAAAAGGAGTTGGGTACAGAGATAGAGGAGGTTATATGGAATGAGGCTTTGGAGTATGTTAACTCCTGTTCCATCAATGCCAGGCATTGTTAAATACAATTTAAAATCCTACGTAATACTACTCAAAAGTAAAGATTCATAAAATATTCCCAGAGGT
The DNA here is from genome assembly GCF_048418815.1 of Hemitrygon akajei. Lineage (NCBI taxonomy): Eukaryota > Metazoa > Chordata > Chondrichthyes > Myliobatiformes > Dasyatidae > Hemitrygon > Hemitrygon akajei. Next base: position 99,987,672 of record NC_133126.1, read on the forward strand.
GTCCCCAATGTATGAGAAATGCAAGCCCTCAGAGGCAAATTTGTTGCATAGTTATGCTTTATGTTCCAGGATACAAGAGTATTGGAAGCAAATATTTGAGGTCTTATCGAAAGTATTAAAGGTTCAGATAATACCAGACCCCATTTTAATAATTTATGGAACTTCTGTGAGGTCAAATAAATTCCAGGCTACCCAGCAACAACTCCTGAACTATGGCATACTTAATGGAAAGAAGCTAATACAGATGTTCTGGAAATTCCATCGCTTAGACAATGGCTGGCTGCATTAATGGGTACTTTGCATCTAGAGAGGATAAGAAACGTTATCAAGGGCAGACTTAAGGAATTTGAAAAAACCTGGCAACCATTACTGTTGTATTTAGAAGAGACCGACAGCTGAACTAAGTGGGGGGGGGGGGTGCGGAAGGACCTAACCAGCACATATGGGAGGGGCGAGAGGAGAGAAGGGGAAAGGAGACGGAGTGGTAGGGTATTCTTTTCTTTTTGCTTGTTTACTATACATATATTCATTTGATTTTCATTATGTTGTTAGCAGAAAGAAAAGTAAAAAGAGGCATTGTTCTTTAGGACATTGTTTGTTGTGGTTAGCTGATGTTGCTTCACAATAAAAAACACTTGAAACGGATATGGGAAATGGAATTAAATTGGGTGGCCACTGGGAGATCTGCTTTTGCTAGCAGCTGGAGTGTTGGTGCTTGGCAGAGCGGTCTCCCAAACCGCATTGGGTCTCATCGAAGTACAGGAAGCCACACCAGGAGCATCGGATACAGTAGATGACCCCCAACAGACTCTCAGGTGAAGTTTCGCCTCACCTGGAAGGACTGTTTGGGGCCCTAAATAGTAGTGAGGGAGAAGGTGTAGGGGCAGGTGTAACACTTGTTCTGCTTGCAAGGATGAGTCCCAGGAGGGAGATCAGTGGGGAGGGATGAATGGACCAGGGAGTTGCATTGGGAGTGATCCCTGCAAAAAACAGAAAGTGGGGGGAGGGGTACACGTGCTTGGTGGTGGGATCCCTTTGGAGTTGGTGGAAGTTACAGAGAATTATGCGCTGGATGGGTGGTGGGTGAGGACAAGAGGAACCCTATCCTTTGTGAGGTGGCGAGAGGATGGGGTTAGGGCAGACATGTGCGAAATAGAAAAGGTACTGTTGAGGGCAGCGCTGATGGTGTTGGAAGGGAAGCCCCTTCCTTTGAAGAGGGAGGACATCTCCTTTGTTCTGGAATGAAAAGCCTCCCCCTGACAGCAGATGCAGTGGAGGCGGAGGGATTGAGAGAAGGGGATGGCATTATTAGAAGTAACAAAATGGGAAGAGGTATGGTCTAAGTGGATGTATAATAGACATCAGTAGATGAGCTGTCTCCAGAGATAATGACAGAAAGGGGAGGAAGGTGTCAGAAATGAACCAGGTAAATTTGAGGGCAGAGTGGAAGTTGGAGGTGAAGTTTATGAAGTCGATGAGCTCTGCATGGATGCAGGAGGTTGCAACAATGCACTCGCTGATGTAGCGAAGGAAATATTGGGGGTGTGACACCATTGTAGGCTTGGAACATAGACCATTCCACGTAGCTGACAAAAGGACAGGCATAGCTGGGAGCCATGTGAATGCCCATGGCTACCCCTTTTGTTTGAAGGAAATAGGAGGAGGCAAAGGAGAAATTATTGAGAGTGAGGACATTCAGCTAGATGGAGAAAAGTGGTGGTGGAGGGGTCTGGTGTCCAGAAAGAAACAGAGAGCATTGAGGTCTTCCTGGTGGGGTTGGAGGTGTATAGGGACTGGACATGCATGTTGAAAATAAGATGCTTGGGTCCTGGGAACTTCAAAGCATTGAAAAGATCGAGAGCATGTGAAGCTTCACAGATGTAGGTAGAAAGGGATTGAACTAGGAGTGGGGGTAATAAAACAAGAGACAAGGTATGTAGATATGAGTTCAGCGGGACAGGACAAGCTGAAACAGTGGGTCTATCTGGACAGGTGGGTTTGTGGATCTTGGGTAGGAGGTAGAAACAGGAGGTGCGGGGTGCGGGAACTATGCATTTGGTAGCAGCGGATAAGAGATCCCCAGAGCTAATGAGGAGAGTGATGGTGTGGGAAATAATGGCCTGGTGCTCCTTAGATTCTGTTCAAGGGGTAAGCATAAGGAGGTGTCTCTCAGTTGTTGCTAGGTCTCAGCAAGGCAGAGGTCAGTACACTAGACTGCTACAGCACCCCTCTTATCTGTGGGTTTCATGGTGAGGTTTGGATTGGTGCTGAGGGAGTGGAGAGCAGTGCTTTTAGAAAGGGTGAGATTGGAATTGGAGAGAGGAGTGCTGAAGCCAAGATGGTGATGTCCCATCAGCAGTTGGCAATGAAAAGTTCCAGAGCAGGGTGTCCAGGGAAAGGAGGAGGACTGAAGACAGGAGAAGGGGTCATCAGTGCGCAGTGGTGAGTCCTCACCAAAGAAGTAGGCACTGAGATGGAGGCCGCAGAAGAAGAGCATTACATTAATATTCAGTTGCTCTGATTAGGTTATCCTGGAGCAAGTATCAGTTCAAACAGTTCACAAAATGGCAGCCTCCATGGCAAGAATAAAGACTTTTACTTGGTTTGATTCTACCGCTCCTACCTCATTCCTGTTCATTGATTTGTAGATTGTAGTTCTCTCTGACCAACAGTAGTTGAGGCAGTGAAATGCTTCTCCTGTAAGATGTGGGATTGCAAGGTACCTTGATGACTACTGTATATCTGCAGGAAGTGCAGCCAATTTCAGCTCCTGACTGACAGGTTCATGGAACTGAAGTGAGAGCTGGATGTGACCATCTGGTAGGCTGAAAACCTGATAAGACTTTTACTGAGGTGGTCGTATCCAAACTGCAGGCTTCAGACAGTAGATAGGTGACCACCAGGAGAAATAAGGGGAGTTTACCATTAATACAAGGTTTCCTTGTGGTCATTCCCTTCAGCAACAAGTATACCCCTTTCAATACTACTGGGGGTAAACCTATCAGGGCACAGCAGCGGCAGCCAGGTATTGTAACTGGCTGAGGCTCAGCAGGGAAGGGAAAAGTCAGGCAGAGTGATAATGATAGGAGACAATGACAGGGGGACGAACAGGAGATTCTGTGGTTGTGAAAAAGACACCAGTATAATGTGCTGTCTCCCAGGTGCTAGGACAAGGGAGTCTCAGAGTGGCTACAGAATATTCTGAAGAGGGAAGGTGAGCAGTCAGAGGACATTGGCACCAATGACATAGATAGAAATTGGGACCTCTTTTGGGGCAGGTGTGACTCAGCCGGCGACTCCGAGACCAGCCATGAGTTCGAGCAACTCGCACAGTGCAGTCTCTTTGAAGCTCCTGACTTTCTGGGCCACTTAGCCCCACGTTTAGTTCGAGCAGGCTGAGGCCCAGTTCAACATCAGAGACATTACAGCCAACGCCACGCGGTACCACTACGTGTTCAGCACACTCGACCAGGAGACGGCAGGCTGGATCATCGACTTCCTACGCCAGCCACCAACGGAGGACAGGTACGCTAAGCTTAAGGCGCTCCTGATCCGTACCTTCGGATTCTCCCGCGCGGCTCCTACACATGGACGGCCTGGGTGACCACACGCCATCCGAGCTCATGAATGATATGCTGGCACTCATGGACGGCTATAAGCCGTGCCTTTTATTTGAACAGTTGCTTCTTGAGCAAATGGCAGAGGACATTCGCTGCCTCCTCGCGAGTGAGGATTTCAGCAACCCACGCAGGGTCACAGCTAAAGCAGACGTCCTTTGGCAGAGCAAGCAACGTGGAGCAGCCTCCATTGGCCTAGCCACGATCGCGTGCCTCAAAGCCCAGTCTCCACAACCGAAGCCGATGAGACCCACGGGGGAAAAAGACAGAAGTTCCGAACAATGGTGTCTCTATCACCAGAGATGGGGCTCAGGCGCGCACCGCTGCCGCCCACCGTGTGCTTTTCCGGGAAACACCGGGGCCAACCGTCGCTAATGGCTATGACGGCTGGCCACCGAGACAGCCTCCTGTACCGCTGGGACCGACACTCCGACAGGCGCTTCCTGGTAGACACTGGGGCCGAAGTCAGCGTACTCCCCCCCCCCGAACATGGACACTCGTACCGTGGTCCCAGGCCCCGAACTTACTGCTGCAAATGGCACCAGTACTCGGATGTACAGCCTGCGAACTATCTCACTGCATTTCGGGTCCAGCCGTTTCACTGGGACTTTCACGTTGGCAGCAGTGTCACAGCCACTACTAGGGGCAGATTTCCTACAAGCCAACTGCCTCCTGGTCGACCTAAAAGGCCGGCGTTTGGTCCACACTGAGACGTTCCAGACTTTCCTGCTTGGAGAAGCCAAGCTACCGGCCCTCCACCTGGATTCCGTGACCCTCTTGGGTAATGAATTCGCCAGGATGTTGGCGGAATTCCCCTCCATAGTCACCCCGCAGTTCTCCACTGCTGAACCCAAGCGCGACGTGCAGCACCACATCCCCACGCAAGGACCACCGCTGCACACACGAGCTTGCAGGCTCCCACCTGACAAGCTCCACCTTGCCAAGGAGGAGTTCCGTAAGATGGAAGAGATGGGATTCATATGCTGCTCAGGCAGCCCGTGGGCATCCCCGCTGCACATGGTGCCCAAGTCCACAGGAGAATGGAGGCCCTGCAGAGACTACAGAAGGCTCAACGACGCCACAACCGCCAACGAATACCCGGTACCCCACATCCATGACTTCACGGTGAACCTGCATGGAGCAACCATCTTTTCGAAAATCGACCTGGTCAGGGGATACCATCAGATCCCAGTGCACCCCGACGACGTGCCCAAGACAGCTCTCATCACCCCGTTCGGCTTGTTGGAATTCCTGAGAATGCCTTTCGGTCTCAAGAATGCAGCCCAAACTTTCCAAAGGCTCATGGATTTGGTGGGACAAGGCCTGGATTTTGTTTTCATTTACTTGGACGATATCCTGGTAGCCAGCAGTTCGCACCAAGAGCACGTGGCACATTTGCGCCAGCTTTGTCAACGCCTGAGCGACCACGGATTGGCAATCAATCCGGCGAAGTGCCAGTTCGGGCTGACGGAGATCAACTTCTTGGGCCACAGAGTTAACCGACATGGCGCAGTTCCCCTACCGGACAAGGTCCAGGCCGTCCGCCAGTTCCCCCAAGCCCAGCACGGTCAAGGTCCTGCAGGAGTTCGTAGGGATTGTTACGTACCCCATAACTGGGTCACTTACCAGCAAAGATAGAGAGGTCCGTTGAAGTCTGATGGTACTATTTTTAACAGTATTTATTGATAAAAATACACAAAATTAATATCAATGCAAACATACAGATAATATACGTTGTCAATGCTAAATCTAAAAGCGCGGGTACAATAATAATCATGAAGAAATAGCTCTATCGTTGTCTAGGGGATAATGTATTGTCCAATGGAAATATAAAAGTCACTTTAGTTCATTCAGGCTGCAGCCTTTGGTTGGAGTCAAGAGAGACAGAGGTTTTAAACTTGCCGGCTTTTCCTTTTTATGATGTCAATCCTTCGAGAGTTCCGTTTTTGTAGTCGGTCCTTCTAGCTAAGCCGTTCCGTGGAAAACTCGTCATCCGGGCAAGGATGGACACACACACGAGTCACCACCGGCTGTCGCTATTAATCGCTGTCACGGGATTTCTAGCGTTTCTCCTGGTGCGTCTAAAGGGGTTGTTCCCCAGACCTTTTTTATCCTTACTCACGGGGTCTCAGATGTCAATCAGGTTGGGATGATGCCATCCCTCAACCAGCCCACTTTGGTCATTCCCTGAGGGCTTCAAATAAATCATACAGAGCTCAATACACAATTCTGTCTCCAGGAGACAATGGCCATTTTCCGTGGCTTTGTATCGCTGAGGGGCCGGGACACATTCCAAACGTCTCTCTCTCATTTCCTGGGTCTCCTGACCCGAATTAATAGCGATCTTGTGATTCTCAAAAAGGAGGGGGCTACTTTGTACCCCTCAGAGTTGGGGCACAGTCGTAACAGGATGGTCAACTTTTATCATCGGTTCGTGCTGACGACGGCATGCATCATGAGACCCTTGTTCAACCTGATGACCGGCAAGGCCAAAGAAGTGGCGTGGGACGTGGAGTCCACGGAGGTGTTCGAGCAGGCCAAGGAGGCGCTGGCAAAGGCGGCCCTCCTAGTGCACCCGAGAGTCGATGTACCCACGGCACTCACAGTCGACGCTTCTGACACGGCAGACGGCAGAGTCCTGGAGCAGCTCGTCGAGGGCCAGTGGCGACCACTCGCTTTCTTCAGCCAGGGCCACCAGAGGTGAAGTACAGCGCCTTTGACAGAGAGTTGCTAGCGCTCTACCTGGCTGTCCGGCATTTCCGGTACTTCCTCGGGGGAAGGGAGTTCACCGTGTATAGGGACCACAAGCCCCTCACCTTCGCACTGGCCAAGCTATCGGACCCATGGTCGGCTCGGCAGCAGAGGCACCTGTCCTTTATTTCAGAATTCACCACGGACGTCCGCCACATCGCAGGGAAGAACAACGTTGTCGCCGACACACTGTCTCGCCCCTGCCTCCACTCAGTAGGCATATCGTCCTCAGGAATAGACAATGCTGCACTGGCGGAAGCACAACGGTCGGTCACCGAGATCCTGGCTTACCGCACTGTCATTTTGGGGCTCTAGTTGGAGGACGTCTCCATCGGCCCAGCAGCGGATCGACTCCTGTGCAACGTGTCTACTGGCAAACCCCGACCCGTGGTACCAGCAGCATGGAGGCACCGGGTATTTGACACGCTGCACGACCAGGCCCACCCGTCCATCCAGGCATCCATCAAGCTGGTAGCAGACGGATTTGTCTGGCACAGTGTGCGCAAACAGGTCAGAGTGAAGGCTCCCCTCCAGCAGTTCCAGCCGACGCAAAGGAGGTTCCAACACATCCACGTGGACATCGTCGGCCCCCTGCCAGTCTCCCGGGGTGCCGGGTATATCTTTATCATGGTAGACAGGTTCACCAGATGGCTGGAAGCCGTACCGCTCGCATACACGTCCACTGAGTCCTGCGCCAGGACGCTCATTGCAAACTGGATCGCCAGGTCCGGCCTCCCAACAGACATCACCTCCGACAGAGGGGCACAGTTCACGTCTGGTTTGTGGACAGCACTGGCGCAGCTCCTGGGCACCCAACTGCATCACACCACAGCGTACCATCCCCAGTCCAACGGTTTGGTACGGCAATTCCACCGGCATCTCAAGTCGGCCCTGATGGCGCGCCTCAGGGGCCCCAACTGGACAGATGAGTTTCCCTGAGTCCTACTGAGCATCCGCACAGCCCTCAGGAGGACCTGGACACCTCGGCAGAATTGGTCTACGGCGCCCCCCCAACAGTCCCAGGCGAGTTCGTACCAGAGGCCCAAGGTTCAGAAGAAACTCCAGCAGCGCTGCTAATGAGGCTGTGGGACAAGGTAGGGACCCTGGCACCGGTCCCGACCTTCAGGCATGGTCCCACGCCATCCTTCACATCTAAAGACCTCCGAGACTATGAGTATGTTTTTATTCGCAGGGGCACGCACAGGTCACCTCTACAGCGGCCGTACGAGGGACCCTTCAAGGTGATCCGGCACAACAGAACCACGTGTGTCATGGAGGTGGGTGGCCGGGAAGAGACTTTTACAGTGGACCGCCTCAAACCGGCGCACTTGGACATTGAGCAACCAGTGAGGGTACCTGCACCGTGTCGGCAAGGCCGGCCACCCAGGCTGGGGGCTCCACTCCCCCAGTGGACATTTCTGGGGGGGGGTGGTGTGGTGGCCCCCACACACGGGACACAAGCCATCATCAGGAGCTGCGGGCAGACTTGCGGTAGCACGTTTGGAACTACCCGCTCGGGGCGGACCTTCCGGGGACAGTCTGATGTCACGTCCGCCCCGTGGGTCACAGGGGCCCATGGGAGGGGAGATTTAAGCGCGTGATTTTGAATCAGTAAAGGCATTCTGAGTTCAGCTCTCTCTGCCTCCGTGTGTTTCTTTAGTAGTGCGTTGCGCACAACTACGGGGTTACACTTGAATCCGAGAGGGACCAATATTCATGCAGACAGATTTACTAGAGCTGTTGGGAGTAGAGCTGGCGGAGGTGGGACTGATGCTCCTGATGACTACTGCTGGCTATAAGGATGTCGTCCAAATAGATGAACGCAAAGTCCAGGTTGCGTCCCACCGCATCCATTAGCCGCTGGAACGTCTGTGTGGCATTCGGAGGAACTCGAACAGGCTGAACGGGGTGATGAGTGCTGTTTTGGCGATGTCTTCAGGGTGCACCGGGATTTGATGGTATCCCCAGACGAGGTCTACTTTGGAAAAGATTCCTGCCCCGTGTAGGTTTACTGCAAAGTCCTGTATGTGCGCCACGGGGTAGCGGACTGGAGTGGTAGCCTCGTTCAGTCTGTGGTAGTCGCCGCATGGTCTCCAACCCCCAGCTGCTTTGGGCACCATGTGCAGGGGGGAGGCCCATGGGCTGTCGGACCTCCGTACGATCCCCAATTCCTCCATCCTCTTGAATTCCTCCTTCGCCAGGTGGAGCTTTTCCGGGGGAGCCTTCGTGCGCGGGCGTGGAGGGGTGGTCCCTTGGTCGGGATGTGGTGCTGAATCCCGTGTCTGGGCATGGCTGCCGTGAACTGCGGTGCCAGAATCGATGGAAAGTCCGCCAGGATTCTGGTGAATTTGTTGTCCGACAGCGTGATGGAGTCCAGGTGTGGGGCCGGCAACTTGGCTTCACCCAGGGAGAACGTCTGGAAAGTCTCGGCATGTACCAGTCTTTTCCCTTGCAAGTCGACCAGCAGACTGTGAGCTCGCAAGAAGTCCGCCCCCAGGAGTGGTTGGGCCACTGCGGCCATTGTGAAGTCCCACGTGAACCGGCTGGTGCCAAACTGCAGCTGCACTGTGCGGGTGCCGTAGGTCTGTATCGTGCTGCCGTTTGCAGCCCTCAGGGTGGGTCCTGGCTTCCTGTTGTGGGTGTTGTACCCCATTGGGGGCAAGACACTGATTTCCGCTCCGGTGTCAACCAAGAAGCAACTGTTTGTCCCAGACGTACAAGAGGCTGTCCTAGTGGCCAGCCGCCATAGTCATTAGCGGCAGCTGGCCCTGGCCCTTGCAGGGCGGGCGACAACAGCGGGCTTTTGTGCCCCACCGCTGGTGGTAGAAACACCACTGTTCACTGGCCTCCTCACTCCTGCCTCTGTGTTGTGTGCATCCCCCTGCCGGGCCTGGTCTGGTCGGCTGTTGGGCGCGTGCCTGGTAATCTGACCGACGGACGCCATGCTCTCCCTCTTGGCTTTCCACAGCACGTCTGCCCGGGCCACCACCTTCCGGGGGTCACTGAAATCTGCATCGACCAGCAGCAGATGTATGTCCTCAGGCAGTTGCTCTAGGAACGCTTGCTCGAACATGAGGCAGGGCTTGTGTCCGTCAGCCAGGGCCAGCATCTCGTTCATCAATACTGACGGCAGCCTGTCTCCCAAACCGTCCAGGTGAAGCAGGCGGGCACCCCGCTCACGCCGTGAGAGGCCAAAGGTCCCAATGAGCAGCGCTTTGAATGCTTCATATTTGCCTTCTTCCGGGGGTGACTGTATGAAATCCGCAACCTAGGCGGCCGTCTCCTGGTCAAGGGCGCTCACCACGTGGTAGTAACGCGTGGAATCAGAGGATATCTGCCGAATCTGGAACTGGGCTTCTGCTTGGCTAAACCACACGTGTGGCCGCAGCGTCCAGAAAGTCGGCAGTTTTAGCGAAACTGCGTGAACAGATGAAGAGTCGGTCATCTTTGGTCCAAATCCCGTTTGGACCGTCGGGGTCACCAATGTAGCGATGTGCTACACACAGCGCTGAAATAACGACACGCAGTCGGTAAGTCATTTCGAGACTAGTTTATTCAAACTTCGCAGCACTGGCATTTCAATCCCTAGCGCCCGCCCTCTCCGGGCGGAAATGACGTCAGAGGTGCGTTACCAAAGTCTCTTCCCACGCGCTGGCTATTTGTGAGCCGGTTCGCCTGCGCAGAAAGTGGGTCGCCACAAGACCCAGTGGGTAGTGAGATGGAGAGGAAGGACAAGCACAAAATAGGGCAGAATTGTGGTCAGTGGGATTAGATGAAGTGTAACATGGGGACAAAATTGTAAAGGGTTTTGATTACATGACTGGAAGTTCAATATTTGAATGCACACAATATATGGAATAAGGTAGATGATCTTGTAGCACAGTTACAGATTGGCAAGTATGGCATTGTGGGCATCACGGAGTTGTGACCCAAAGATGATCACAGATGGGAGCTTAACATCCAAGGATACACATTGTATCAAAAAGTTAGGCTATGGGCAGAGGGGGTGGCATTGCATTTTTGGTTAAAAAAAGAAATCAAGTCCTTAGAAAGAGGTGATAGGATCAAAAGATATATAATCCTCTTGAGAAGAATTAAGAAACTGCAAGGTTAAAAAGGCCCTGATGGGAGTTAAGGACAGGCTCTACAAACAGTAGCCAGGATGTGGGATATAAATTGCAATGGTGATAGAAAAGGAATGTAAAAAGGACAATGTTGGGATAATCATGGGAGATTTCAATATGCAGGCAGTTTGGGAAAATCAGGTTGTTGCTGAATCCCAAGAGAGAGAATTTGCAGAATGTCTATAAGATGGCTTTTTAGAGCAGCTTGTGGTTGAGCCCACAAATTGGAAAGCCAATTCTGGATTGGGTGTTGTGTAATAAACCAGATTTGATCGGGTAATTTAAGGTAAAGGAACCCTTTGGAGACAATGATCATAATATGATAGAATTCACCCTGCATTTTCAGAGGGAAAAGATAAAGTCAAAGTATTACAATGGAGTAAAGGGAGTTACAGAGGCATGAAAGAGGAGCTGACCAAAGTGAATTGGAAGGGGACACGAGCAAGGATAATGGCAAAACAGCAATGGCTGGAGTTTCTGGGGTAATTCAAAAGGTGCAGAATAGATACACCCCAAAGATGAAGAATTATTCTAAAGGAAGGATGACAAGAAAGTCAAAGATAGCATAAAAACAAAAGAGAGGGCATACAATATAGCATAAATTAGTGGGAAGTTGAAAGATTGGGAAGCTTTTAAAAACCAACAGAAGACAACTAAAAAGCCATAAGGAAAGAGAAAATGAAATATGAAGTTAATCTAGCTGATATAAAATGGGATACCAAAATTCTTCTCAGATAGATAAAGAGTAAAGGAGAGGCAAGAGTAGATATCAGACATCTGCAAAATGATGCTGGCGAGGTAGTAATGAGGTATAAAGAAATGGCAGAGGAACTTAAGAAGTATTTTGTGTCAGTCTTCACTATGTAAGTTACTAGCAGTATACCAGAAATTTGAGTGTCGGGGGAAGAAATAAGTGTTGTTGCTATTACTAAGGCCAAGATGCTTGGGAAGCTGAAAGGTCTGAAGGTAGACAAGTCACCTGGACCAGATAGACTACACCCCAGAATTCTGAAAGAGGTAGCGAAAGAGAGTGTGCAAGTATAAGTAAAGATCTTTCAAGAATCACGAGACTCTGGAATGGTTCCAGAGGACTGGAAAATTGCTAGTGTCACTCCACTCTTTAAGAAGGAAAAGAGCCAGAAGGAAGGAAATTATAGGCCAGTTAGTCTGACCTCAGTGGCTTGGAAGATGTTGGAATTGATTATTAAGGATGATGTTTTAGGGTACTTGGAGGCACATGATAAAATTGATCAAAGTCAGCATGGCTTCCTTAAGTGGAAATACTGTCTCACAAATTTATTGGAATTCTTTGAGGAAATAACAGGCAGAATAGAGAACGGAGAGTCAGTGGATGTTGTTTACTTGGATGGAAACACCAATTCCTTTGAACGGAGAATCCTACAAAAAGTTGTGAATATGGCCCAGTTCACCACGGCTAAAGCCCTCCCCACCATTGAGCATGTCTATACGAAACATTGTTGCAGGAAAGCTATGTCAATTATCAGGGAACTCCACCATCCAAGACTTGATCTCTTCTTGTTGCTGCCATCAGGAAGAAGATGCAGAAATCTCAGGACACACACCACCAGGTTCACGAACAGTTATTACCCCTCAACCATCAGGGTCTTGAACCAGAGGGGATAACTTCACTCAACTTCAGTTGGCCCATCATTGAAATGTTCCCACAACCTCTGGACTCACTTTCAAGGACACTTCATCTCATATTCTCAAAATGTATTGCTTATTTATTTCTTTATGTTTTTGCACATTGGTTAAATGTTTGTTTATTGATTCTATTATGGTTATTATTCTAGGAGACAGCATTATGAAGGACCCCATGCATCCCTCATACAATCTCTTCTCCCTCCTGCCGTCTGGGAAAAGGCTCCGAAGCATTTGGGCTCTCACATCCAAACTATGTAACAGTTTCTTCCCCCAAGCTATCAGACTCCTCAATACCCAAAGCCTGGACTGACACCTTGCCCTACTGTCCTGTTTATTATTTATTGTAATGCCTGCATGGTTTTTGTGCACTTTATGTAGTCCTGTGTAGGTCTGTAGTCCAGTGTAGCTTTCTCTGTGGTGTTTTTTTTTACATAGTTCAGTCTAGTTTTTGTACTGTGTCATGTAACACCATGGTCCTGACAAACGTTGTCTCATTTTTACTATGTACTGTGTTACGAATGTGCCACAACTCTGAGGGGCCAAAGGGTACAAAGTCACCCCCTCCTTTTTGAGAATTGCAAGATCGCTATTAATTCGGGTCTGGGACCCAGGAAATGAGAGAATCCACAAGGTTTTGGAATGTGTCCTGGCTTCAGCGAAACAAAGCCATGGATAACGGCCATTGTCTCTTGGAGACGGAATTGTGTATTGAGTACTGTACTATTCATTGAAGCCCTCAGGGGATGACCAGAGTGGGCTGGTTGAGGGATTGCATCATCCCAACCTGATTGACATCTGAGACCCCGTGAGTAAGGATAAAAGAGGGTCTGGGGAACAACCCCTTTAGACGCACCAGGAGAAACGCTGGAAAGCCAGTGACAGCGTTTTATAGCGAACGCCGGTGAGGGCCCGTGTGCATCCTCCCCTGCCAGGGTAGCGGGCTCACCACGGAAGAATGGCTTAGCTAAAGGAGAGGCCACAAGTGAACGGCCACACCAACGGGACTTCTGATGGATCGAAATCATAAAAAGGAAAGCCGGCAAGTTTCTAAAAATCTCTCTCTCTCCAACAAAAGGCTGCAGCCTGCATGAACTGAGTGACTTTTATATTTCCATCAGACAATACATTATCCCCTAGACAACGATAGAGCTTATTTCTTATTGATTATTATTATACCCACACTTTTAGATTTAGTATTGACGACGTATATTATCTGTATATTTGCATTGATATTATTTTTGTGTATTTTTACCAATAAATACTGTTAAAAATAGTACCATCAGACTTCAACGGACCTCTCTATCTTTGCTGGTAAGTGACCCAGTTACGGGGTTCGTAACAAAGTGGGGATCTCATCTCGGGATTTAATACCAAATTGGGAGGCCAGTGAATTGGGCTTAAGTCCAAACTTGGATCTGGTTACGTGGGTAGCCAGAGGGGAAACCAGCAAAGATGGACGTGGATGAATTTATAGAAAACCTGACTCTGGAGACGCTAGAGGTGGCCACAAAGTTGGAATTGATAAATATTGTGAAAGGACTAAGCCTCGCAGAGGTGAGGTTGTCAATGAAAAAGTGGGAGGTGCGGAGGGCCATAACTCAGTATTATATTGTGAAGAATGTGTTTTCAGCTGAGGTATTGGAAAATATCCCTGAAAAGGCACCAGCTAGTGGGACGGCTCACTTAGAGTTGGAGAAATTAAGGTTGGAACATGAAATTAAGTTAAAACAGCTGGAAGCAGCCGAAAAGGAAAAAGAAAGGGCTGAAAAAGAAAAGGAAAGAGCTGAGAAAGAGAAAGAAAGAGCCGAAAAGGAAAAAGAGCAGGAAAGAGCTGAAAAACAAAGGGAGCATGTGCTCCAGCTTATTAGAGGTGAAAAGGGAGCAGGAAAGAGCTGAGAAACAAAGGGAGCATGAAATTCAGTTAAAACAGCTGGAAGCAGCTGAGAAAGAGAAGGAAAGAGTTGAAAAGGAGAGGGAGGCAGAGAAACAAAGGCAACATGACTTGGATATGGAGAAGTTAAGGCAAGAGCGAAGAGCTCCAGGGTCAGACCAAGAGGAGCGGTTTAATGTTAGTCGGGAGTTGAGGTTAGTACCTCCGTTCGAGGAGACGGATGTTGATAGTTATTTCTTGCATTTTGAAAAGGTGGCAGTGAGTCAGAAGTGGCCCAAAGAGCAATGGGTGGCGTTGTTACAAAGTGTGTTAAAAGGGAAGGCACAACGGGCATATGCGGCGTTGTCCATGGAGCAGGAGGAGTCTGAGAATTATGAGAAAGTAAAGGAGGCCATTCTTCAGACCTACGAATTGGTAGCTGAAGCGTATAGACAAAAGTTCAGAAATTTAAAGAAAGGGTGGAATCAGACGTATACCGAGTTTGCCTATGAGAAGGGTGTGCTCTTGGATCGCTGGTGTGCAGCAGAAATAGTGGAAGAAGATTTTTGGCATCTCAGGGAGTTAATTCTGATTGAGGAATTTAAAGGTTGTGTTTCGGATGATATCCGGATGTATTTGAATGAGAAGCCGAATAAGTCCATCTCCGAATTTGCTAGGTTCGCAGATGAATATGCTCTAACTCACAAGACAAAGTTTTCCTCGAATATAAGTTACCAGAGAGACCGTGGGAACGATAGAGAAAGCCCGCTGGCTGAGGCAGAGGTCCCGCCGGGAGCTAGTGGTAAGATTGAGGAGGAGAGGCAAGACGGCAGGAGATTTCCTGGATTGACCTGTTTTAATTGTGGAAAGGGGGGACGTATTGCATCTAAGTGCCTTGCTCCGAGGAAGGAGACAGGAAAAGGGAGAGCAGCAGTCCCTATAGGATGTGCTGTGGTGATCAGTAAATCGACGAGAGAGCCCCAGGTAGACAGAGTACGAGAAGGGTCTGAGAAATGTATTTCAGAAGGAACTGTGTCTGTGAGAGAGGGAGACACTCCAATTCCAGTGCGGATCTGGAGAGACATGGGAGCTGAACTGTCATTGATTAGCAGTAAGGTACTGGATTTTGGTTGCAAGACTGGAGAGGTAGCTTTGAGAGGCACAGGAAAAGGGACAGAAGCGGTGCCCTTGCATAGGATCATTATAAATTGGGAGCTGGTATCTGGACCAGTTGAAATAGGGGTGCAATCAGAATTCCCGAGAACTGACATAGACATCCTTCTGAGTAACGATTTAGCAGGTGGTGACGTTTGGTCGGCCATGGAGCTGACGAACCAGCCTATAAGTGTTGAGGTCCCGCCCCTAGATTCCAAGATCTATCCCGCATGCGCGACCACTCGCAGCATGTCGGAAAAGGCAGCTGAGAAAGAGACCAGTTTAAATCCGGCCAGTATCGATTTGGCCGGGACATTTTTACCAACCCTGTACCAAGAGGGTTTAGAGGGTGGTAAAATGGAGAATAGGAAAGTGAAAGAGAGTAAGGGAGAGGAGGTAGATCTACCCTTAGCCAGGAGAAAATTTATAGAGGCACGAAGTAAAGATGAAAAACAGATAAGGCTGTTAAAAGGTCCAGAGTTGGACATGGATGATCTGTCTGGTTTGGCAGAACTGTTTGAAGAAGTTGAAAATTTTAAATGTGTTCCCGATAATGAAATGAGGGCAGTCCTAGATGAAAAGGATGCCAATACCTTGAAGAAGTCTGCTGGGTTGGCAGATGAGGTTGTTTCAGCCCGTGGGGTTGAGTTTACTCCGGAAGGGAGTTGCCCAGAGAGTAACTGGGAAGATCAGGGGAATTTAGAATTTGAAAAGGGTACAGGTATTGAAAGCCTGGAAGAGGCAGATGTCCCATTTGAGTGTGTTCAAGATGTGGATGCACGTGGTACTGAACCTAGTAATGGAACTCAGGAAAAGTCTGAGGTATTTGATTCAGGTGAAAAGGAATGCAGTCCCTGTGGGTCAGATGGACTTGGTTCAGTGAAGAAAGGGTTAACCTTGGTAATAGTGGGAAGTGAGAGTTCCCAGTTGTTTGTGCTCGAAGGTGTGTTAAAAGTTAGTGAGGAGATAAAAGGTGGTGAGGTGAATATTATTATTGAAGGAAGAGGGAAAAGTGTAGTTCCTAAATTGAATGAAGAAAATTTAAAGTCTGGATTGATGTCAGAAGCAGTAACCAGGCTACAGATACAATGGCTTGGTAACACGGTGCCTGCGAATCAATTTCAGGTTGATTTGGCATGTAAAGGTGCCCCACACGCTATTGTTATTCAAGAGAGCGCTGTGAAAAGGCAGAATTGGAAATGCTGTTTGAACAAAGAGGGGTCGCTTGCAGATTTTAAATTGAAAACTAATAGCATGAAGGGTCCTGAAGAGAAAACTAGCAACTTGCTTAAAATTAAAGAATTGTGTGGAAATTCGGAAAATGGTCTAAGTTTGGAACACATTGTTGATAAAATAACTCCTATGAAAGCAGCATGCAAAGGCCTATTCCACACTAGTATACAAGTTAACCACGTGGGAGTTAACTGGAAAAGGGGCGAGGGTTGACGGGATGCCATTTTAAATAACAGGATCTGGTTTTAAGGGATTTTGACAAAGCATGTGAATAATAAAGACAACCCCATGGAAGATTGACTGTTAAGTTTGAAAGTAACATAAAGATTAGTATTTGCATGAACTTTTGTAATATACACGTAAGCTAAGATCACAACTCTTTAGTTTTTGTTTGCTGAAGAAAAGGAATAAAAATAGGTGGTTATCAAATTGGAGTCTGATGCTACAAGAATTTATTAAGGTACAAGATGTTAAGATATTAAAGGAAGTGACAATGTAATTGCTAGCTGTTTAGATGCTGAATTGAATGTATAACTGTATTACTCTGTAGTGAAAAAAAACTCTTTTGTATTGTGTTAGTTTCTAAAATCCTGTAAGACTGTATTAATTCATTTTTACCGATGGTAAAAATCTTTGAAGGAAGGGGGTGTTACGAATGTGCCACAACTCAGGGTACAAAGTCGCCCCCTCCTTTTTGAGAATCGCAAGATCGCTATTAATTCGGGTCTGGGACCCAGGAAATGAGAGAGAATCCACAAGGTTTTGGAATGTGTCCTGGCCTCAGCGAAACAAAGCCATGGATAACGGCTATTGTCCCTTGGAGACGGAATTGTGTATTGAGTACTGTACTATTCATTGAAGCCCTCAGGGGACGACCAGAGTGGGCTGGTTGAGGGATTGCATCATCCCAACCTGATTGACATCTGAGACCCCGTGAGTAAGGATAAAAGAGGGTCTGTGGAACAACCCCTTTAGACGCACCAGGAGAAACGCTGGAAAGCCAGTGACAGCATTTTATAGCGAACGCCGGTGAGGGCCCGTGTGCATCCTCCCTTGCCAGGGTAGCGGGCTCATCATGGAAGAACGGCTTAGCTAAAGGAGAGGCCACAAGTGAATGGCCACACCAACGAGACTCCGACGGATCAAAATCATAAAAAGGAAAGCCGGCAAGTTTCTAAAAATCTCTCTCTCTCCAACAAAAGGCTGCAGCCTGCATGAACTGAGTGACTTTTATATTTCCATCGGACAATACATTATCCCCTAGACAACGATAGAGCTTATTTCTTATTGATTATTATTATACCCACACTTTTAGATTTAGTATTGATGACATATATTATCTGTATATTTGCATTGATATTATTTTTGTGTATTTTTACCAATAAATACTGTTAACAATAGTACCATCAGACTTCAACGGACCTCTCTATCTTTGCTGGTAAGTGACCCAGTTACGGGGTTCGTAACAACTGTACCAGCAGTTGTGGTCGAAATGACAATAAAAGTGACTTGACTTGACAATTGTGGATTTACTGAGCATGCTTGCAAGACAATGAATCTCAGGGTTGTATATGGTGACATATATATACACTTTGATAATAAGTTCACTTTGAACTTTGGATGTTGGGAACACCGCGGCAGCGTAGCATTTAGCACAATGAATCTCAGGGTTGTATATGGTTGTATATGGTTGTATATGGTGACACCGCGGCAGCGTAGCATTTAGCACAATGAATCTCAGGGTTGTATATGGTTGTATATGGTGACACCGCGGCAGCGTAGCATTTAGCACAATGAATCTCAGGGTTGTATATGGTTGTATATGGTTGTATATGGTTGTATATGGTGACACCGCGGCAGCGTAGCATTTAGCACAATGAATCTCAGGGTTGTATATGGTTGTATATGGTTGTATATGGTTGTATATGGTTGTATATGGTGACACCGCGGCAGCGTAGCATTTAGCACAATGCTATTACAGCTTGGCATGTTGGAGTTCAGAGTTCAAACAGGTAGCCTCTGTACACCCTCCCCAGGAAAAGCGTGGGCTTTCCCTGGGTCTTTTCCTCCCAAAGATGTACCAGGTAGGTTAATTAGTCATTTTAAATGGTTTTGTGATTAGGTTAGGGTTAAATTGGGGTTGTCAGAGTTTGCTGAAGGGTGCAGCCCAAAGGGCTGGAAGTGCTGTATTTCTAAATAACATTAACTTGCAGAAGTCCTTTGACAAGGTGCCACATGTGAGGCTACTTAAAAAGATCAGAGCCCATGGTATTAGAAGAAAGATACAGCATGGACAGAACAAGGAGGGAGTACAGAAAAAGAGCTGCCTTTTCAATTAGGTCCATGATCAAGATTTAAAAGTCAGAGCATTACGGAAGTTTCTCAGAGTTTTACAGTGAACATTCTATCAGAGGGATTCAATAGAAAGGGTAAATAAAAATAATGTAAGTGCAAGTGGAGTGGCCATTCTTTTGAGTGGCTTTGGTTCATTAGGTTTAGACGAGAACAGGCTTGGGCAAGGTAAATTATCTAGTGACTTTCCCTTTTTGTACTTATTTCTTCATTTGTCATCTACTAGGGCATAGTAGTTTAGTGAGAGTGGCTCCAGGACAGTGTTTTGCACTGTGTGTAGGACGTGGCCAGTGCAGAGTATACAAATTTAGATGCTGTTGAGGGGAAAGACCTACTGGGGCAGCCACAGTGACCTGTTCTCTAAAACTGAGTCTGGTGCTGTGGCTCAGAAGACCAGAGAGGGAAGAGGACTGCAGTGTTGATAGGAGATTCCACAGTCAGTGAAACAGAGACGAGGTTCAATGGGGGCAATAGAAACACCCGGATGATCTGCTGCCTCCCTGGTGCATGTCTCATGTCAGTGATGTCTCAGATCATTCTCAAAGGTGAGGGTGAGCATCCAGAAGTATTGGTGCATATTGGTACCAGTGACATAGGTAGACAAGGTAAGGAGTGACGTAGGTAAGGAGACACCAGTGACATAGGTAGACAAGGTAAGGAGACACCAGTGACATAGGTAGACAAGGTAAGGATACACCAGTGACATAGGTAGACAAGGTAAGGAGTGACATAAGTAAGGATACACCAGTGACATAGGTAGACAAGGTAAGGAGTGACATAAGTAAGGATACACCAGTGACATAGGTAGACAAGGTAAGGAGTGACATAAGTAAGGATACACCAGTGACATAGGTAGACAAGGTAAGGAGTGACGTAGGTAAGGAGACACCAGTGACATAGGTAGACAAGGTAAGGAGACACCAGTGACATAGGTAGACAAGGTAAGGAGTGACGTAGGTAAGGAGACACCAGTGACATAGGTAGACAAGGTAAGGAGTGACGTAGGTAAGGAGACACCAGTGACATAGGTAGACAAGGTAAGGATACACCAGTGACATAGGTAGACAAGGTAAGGAGTGACGTAGGTAAGGAGACACCAGTGACATAGGTAGACAAGGTAAGGAGTGACATAAGTAAGGATACACCAGTGACATAGGTAGACAAGGTAAGGAGTGACATAAGTAAGGATACACCAGTGACATAGGTAGACAAGGTAAGGAGTGACGTAGGTAAGGAGACACCAGTGACATAGGTAGACAAGGTAAGGATACACCAGTGACATAGGTAGACAAGGTAAGGAGTGACGTAGGTAAGGAGACACCAGTGACATAGGCAGACAAGGTAAGGAGTGACGTAGGTAAGGAGACACCAGTGACATAGGTAGACAAGGTAAGGAGTGACGTAGGTAAGGAGACACCAGTGACATAGGTAGACAAGGTAAGGATACACCAGTGACATAGGTAGACAAGGTAAGGAGTGACATAAGTAAGGATACACCAGTGACATAGGTAGACAAGGTAAGGAGTGACATAAGTAAGGATACACCAGTGACATAGGTAGACAAGGTAAGGAGTGACATAAGTAAGGATACACCAGTGACATAGGTAGACAAGGTAAGGAGTGACATAAGTAAGGATACACCAGTGACATAGGTAGACAAGGTAAGGAGTGACGTAGGTAAGGAGACAACAGTGACATAGGTAGACAAGGTAAGGAGTGACGTAGGTAAGGAGACACCAGTGACATAGGTAGACAAGGTAAGCAGTGACGTAGGTAAGGAGACACCAGTGACATAGGTAGACAAGGTAAGGAGTGACGTAGGTAAGGAGACACTAGTGACATAGGTAGACAAGGTAAGGAGTGACATAAGTAAGGATACACCAGTGACATAGGTAGACAAGGTAAGGAGTGACATAAGTAAGGATACACCAGTGACATAGGTAGACAAGGTAAGGAGTGACGTAGGTAAGGAGACAACAGTGACATAGGTAGACAAGGTAAGGAGTGACGTAGGTAAGGAGACACCAGTGACATAGGTAGACAAGGTAAGCAGTGACGTAGGTAAGGAGACACCAGTGACATAGGTAGACAAGGTAAGGAGTGACGTAGGTAAGGAGACACCAGTGACATAGGTAGACAAGGTAAGGAGTGACGTAGGTAAGGAGACAACAGTGACATAGGTAGACAAGGTAAGCAGTGACGTAGGTAAGGAGACACCAGTGACATAGGTAGACAAGGTAAGGAGTGACGTAGGTAAGGAGACACCAGTGACATAGGTAGACAAGGTAAGGAGTGACGTAGGTAAGGAGACACCAGTGACATAGGTAGACAAGGTAAGGAGTGACGTAGGTAAGGAGACACCAGTGACATAGGTAGACAAGGTAAGGAGACACCAGTGACATAGGTAGACAAGGTAAGGAGTGACGTAGGTAAGGAGACACCAGTGACATAGGTAGACAAGGTAAGGAGTGACGTAGGTAAGGAGACACCAGTGACATAGGTAGACAAGGTAAGGAGACACCAGTGACATAGGTAGACAAGGTAAGGAGACACCAGTGACATAGGTAGACAAGGTAAGGAGTGACGTAGGTAAGGAGACACCAGTGACATAGGTAGACAAGGTAAGCAGTGACGTAGGTAAGGAGACACCAGTGACATAGGTAGACAAGGTAAGGAGTGACGTAGGTAAGGAGACACCAGTGACATAGGTAGACAAGGTAAGGAGTGACGTAGGTAAGGAGACAACAGTGACATAGGTAGACAAGGTAAGCAGTGACGTAGGTAAGGAGACACCAGTGACATAGGTAGACAAGGTAAGGAGTGACGTAGGTAAGGAGACACCAGTGACATAGGTAGACAAGGTAAGGAGTGACGTAGGTAAGGAGACACCAGTGACATAGGTAGACAAGGTAAGGAGTGACGTAGGTAAGGAGACACCAGTGACATAGGTAGACAAGGTAAGGAGTGACGTAGGTAAGGAGACACCAGTGACATAGGTAGACAAGGTAAGGAGACACCAGTGACATAGGTAGACAAGGTAAGGAGTGACGTAGGTAAGGAGACACCAGTGACATAGGTAGACAAGGTAAGGAGACACCAGTGACATAGGTAGACAAGGTAAGGAGTGACGTAGGTAAGGAGACACCAGTGACATAGGTAGACAAGGTAAGGAGTGACATAAGTAAGGATACACCAGTGACATAGGTAGACAAGGTAAGGAGACACCAGTGACATAGGTAGACAAGGTAAGGAGTGACGTAGGTAAGGAGACAACAGTGACATAGGTAGACAAGGTAAGCAGTGACGTAGGTAAGGAGACACCAGTGACATAGGTAGACAAGGTAAGGAGTGACGTAGGTAAGGAGACACCAGTGACATAGGTAGACAAGGTAAGGAGACACCAGTGACATAGGTAGACAAGGTAAGGAGTGACGTAGGTAAGGAGACACCAGTGACATAGGTAGAAAAGGTAAGGAGTGACGTAGGTAAGGAGACACCAGTGACATAGGTAGACAAGGTAAGGATACACCAGTGACATAGGTAGACAAGGTAAGGAGTGACGTAGGTAAGGAGACACCAGTGACATAGGTAGACAAGGTAAGGAGTGAATTAGGTAAGGAGACACCAGTGACATAGGTAGACAAGGTAAGGAGTGACGTAGGTAAGGATACACCAGTGACATAGGTAGACAAGGTAAGGAGTGACGTAGGTAAGGAGACACCAGTGACATAGGTAGACAAGGTAAGGAGTGACGTAGGTAAGGAGACACCAGTGACATAGGTAGACAAGGTAAGGAGTGACGTAGGTAAGGAGACACCAGTGACATAGGTAGACAAGGTAAGGAGAGACGTAGGTAAGGAGACACCAGTGACATAGGTAGACAAGGTAAGGAGTGACGTAGGTAAGGAGACACCAGTGACATAGGTAGACAAGGTAAGGAGTGACGTAGGTAAGGAGACACCAGTGACATAGGTAGACAAGGTAAGGAGTGACGTAGGTAAGGAGACACCAGTGACATAGGTAGACAAGGTAAGGAGTGACGTAGGTAAGGAGACACCAGTGACATAGGTAGACAAGGTAAGGAGTGACGTAGGTAAGGAGACACCAGTGACATAGGTAGACAAGGTAAGGAGTGACGTAGGTAAGGAGACACCAGTGACATAGGTAGACAAGGTAAGGAGTGACGTAGGTAAGGAGACACCAGTGACATAGGTAGACAAGGTAAGGAGTGACGTAGGTAAGGAGACACCAGTGACATAGGTAGACAAGGTAAGGAGTGACGTAGGTAAGGAGACACCAGTGACATAGGTAGACAAGGTAAGGAGTGACGTAGGTAAGGAGACACCAGTGACATAGGTAGACAAGGTAAGGAGTGACGTAGGTAAGGAGACACCAGTGACATAGGTAGACAAGGTAAGGAGTGACGTAGGTAAGGAGACACCAGTGACATAGGTAGACAAGGTAAGGAGTGACGTAGGTAAGGAGACACCAGTGACATAGGTAGACAAGGTAAGGAGTGACGTAGGTAAGGAGACACCAGTGACATAGGTAGACAAGGTAAGGAGTGAAGTAGGTAAGGAGACACCAGTGACATAGGTAGACAAGGTAAGGAGTGACGTAGGTAAGGAGACACCAGTGACATAGGTAGACAAGGTAAGGAGTGACGTAGGTAAGGAGACACCAGTGACATAGGTAGACAAGGTAAGGAGTGACGTAGGTAAGGAGACACCAGTGACATAGGTAGACAAGGTAAGGAGTGACGTAGGTAAGGAGACACCAGTGACATAGGTAGACAAGGTAAGGAGTGACGTAGGTAAGGAGACACCAGTGACATAGGTAGACAAGGTAAGGAGTGACGTAGGTAAGGAGACACCAGTGACATAGGTAGACAAGGTAAGGAGTGACGTAGGTAAGGAGACACCAGTGACATAGGTAGACAAGGTAAGGAGTGACGTAGGTAAGGAGACACCAGTGACATAGGTAGACAAGGTAAGGAGTGACGTAGGTAAGGAGACACCAGTGACATAGGTAGACAAGGTAAGGAGTGACGTAGGTAAGGAGACACCAGTGACATAGGTAGACAAGGTAAGGAGTGACGTAGGTAAGGAGACACCAGTGACATAGGTAGACAAGGTAAGGAGTGACGTAGGTAAGGAGACACCAGTGACATAGGTAGACAAGGTAAGGAGTGACGTAGGTAAGGAGACACCAGTGACATAGGTAGACAAGGTAAGGAGACACCAGTGACATAGGTAGACAAGGTAAGGAGTGACGTAGGTAAGGAGACACCAGTGACATAGGTAGGCAAGGTAAGGATTGACGTAGGTAAGGAGACACCAGTGACATAGGTAGACAAGGTAAGGATTGACGTAGGTAAGGAGACACCAGTGACATAGGTAGACAAGGTAAGGAGTGACGTAGGTAAGGAGACACCAGTGACATAGGTAGACAAGGTAAGGATTGACGTAGGTAAGGAGACACCAGTGACATAGGTAGACAAGGTAAGGAGTGACGTAGGTAAGGAGACACCAGTGACATAGGTAGACAAGGTAAGGATACACCAGTGACATAGGTAGACAAGGTAAGGAGTGACGTAGGTAAGGAGACACCAGTGACATAGGTAGACAAGGTAAGGAGTGACGTAGGTAAGGAGACACCAGTGACATAGGTAGACAAGGTAAGGAGTGACGTAGGTAAGGAGACACCAGTGACATAGGTAGACAAGGTAAGGAGACACCAGTGACATAGGTAGACAAGGTAAGGAGTGACGTAGGTAAGGAGACACCAGTGACATAGGTAGGCAAGGTAAGGATTGACGTAGGTAAGGAGACACCAGTGACATAGGTAGACAAGGTAAGGATTGACGTAGGTAAGGAGACACCAGTGACATAGGTAGACAAGGTAAGGAGTGACATAGGTAAGGAGACACCAGTGACATAGGTAGACAAGGTAAGGAGTGACTTAGGTAAGGATACACCAGTGACATAGGTAGACAAGGTAAGGAGACACCAGTGACATAGGTAGACAAGGTAAGGAGTGACGTAGGTAAGGAGACACCAGTGACATAGGTAGACAAGGTAAGGAGACACCAGTGACATAGGTAGACAAGGTAAGGATACACCAGTGACATAGGTAGACAAGGTAAGGAGTGACGTAGGTAAGGAGACACCAGTGACATAGGTAGACAAGGTAAGGATACACCAGTGACATAGGTAGACAAGGTAAGGATTGACGTAGGTAAGGAGACACCAGTGACATAGGTAGACAAGGTAAGGAGTGACGTAGGTAAGGAGACACCAGTGACATAGGTAGACAAGGTAAGGAGTGACGTAGGTAAGGATACACCAGTGACATAGGTAGACAAGGTAAGGAGTGACGTAGGTAAGGACACACCAGTGACATAGGTAGACAAGGTAAGGAGTGACGTAGGTAAGGAGACACCAGTGACATAGGTAGACAAGGTAAGGAGTGACGTAGGTAAGGAGACACCAGTGACATAGGTAGACAAGGTAAGGATACACCAGTGACATAGGTAGACAAGGTAAGGAGTGACGTAGGTAAGGAGACACCAGTGACATAGGTAGACAAGGTAAGGAGTGACGTAGGTAAGGAGACACCAGTGACATAGGTAGACAAGGTAAGGATACACCAGTGACATAGGTAGACAAGGTAAGGAGTGACGTAGGTAAGGAGACACCAGTGACATAGGTAGACAAGGTAAGGATACACCAGTGACATAGGTAGACAAGTTAAGGATACACCAGTGACATAGGTAGACAAGGTAAGGAGTGACGTAGGTAAGGAGACACCAGTGACATAGGTAGACAAGGTAAGGATACACCAGTGACATAGGTAGACAAGGTAAGGAGTGACGTAGGTAAGGAGACACCAGTGACATAGGTAGACAAGGTAAGGATACACCAGTGACATAGGTAGACAAGGTAAGGATACACCAGTGACATAGGTAGACAAGGTAAGGAGTGACGTAGGTAAGGAGACACCAGTGACATAGGTAGACAAGGTAAGGAGTGACGTAGGTAAGGAGACACCAGTGACATAGGTAGACAAGGTAAGGAGTGACGTAGGTAAGGAGACACCAGTGACATAGGTAGACAAGGTAAGGAGTGACGTAGGTAAGGAGACACCAGTGACATAGGTAGACAAGGTAAGGAGTGACGTAGGTAAGGAGACACCAGTGACATAGGTAGACAAGGTAAGGAGTGACGTAGGTAAGGAGACACCAGTGACATAGGTAGACAAGGTAAGGAGTGACGTAGGTAAGGAGACACCAGTGACATAGGTAGACAAGGTAAGGAGTGACGTAGGTAAGGAGACACCAGTGACATAGGTAGACAAGGTAAGGAGTGACGTAGGTAAGGAGACACCAGTGACATAGGTAGACAAGGTAAGGAGTGACGTAGGTAAGGAGACACCAGTGACATAGGTAGACAAGGTAAGGAGTGACGTAGGTAAGGAGACACCAGTGACATAGGTAGACAAGGTAAGGAGTGACGTAGGTAAGGAGACACCAGTGACATAGGTAGACAAGGTAAGGAGTGACGTAGGTAAGGAGACACCAGTGACATAGGTAGACAAGGTAAGGAGTGACGTAGGTAAGGAGACACCAGTGACATAGGTAGACAAGGTAAGGAGTGACGTAGGTAAGGAGACACCAGTGACATAGGTAGACAAGGTAAGGAGTGACGTAGGTAAGGAGACACCAGTGACATAGGTAGACAAGGTAAGGAGTGACGTAGGTAAGGAGACACCAGTGACATAGGTAGACAAGGTAAGGAGTGACGTAGGTAAGGATACACCAGTGACATAGGTAGACAAGGTAAGGAGTGACGTAGGTAAGGAGACACCAGTGACATAGGTAGACAAGGTAAGGAGAGACGTAGGTAAGGAGACACCAGTGACATAGGTAGACAAGGTAAGGAGTGACGTAGGTAAGGAGACACCAGTGACATAGGTAGACAAGGTAAGGAGTGACGTAGGTAAGGAGACACCAGTGACATAGGTAGACAAGGTAAGGAGTGACGTAGGTAAGGAGACACCAGTGACATAGGTAGACAAGGTAAGGAGTGACGTAGGTAAGGAGACACCAGTGACATAGGTAGACAAGGTAAGGAGTGACGTAGGTAAGGAGACACCAGTGACATAGGTAGACAAGGTAAGGAGTGACGTAGGTAAGGAGACACCAGTGACATAGGTAGACAAGGTAAGGAGTGACGTAGGTAAGGAGACACCAGTGACATAGGTAGACAAGGTAAGGAGTGACGTAGGTAAGGAGACACCAGTGACATAGGTAGACAAGGTAAGGAGTGACGTAGGTAAGGAGACACCAGTGACATAGGTAGACAAGGTAAGGAGTGACGTAGGTAAGGAGACACCAGTGACATAGGTAGACAAGGTAAGGAGTGACGTAGGTAAGGAGACACCAGTGACATAGGTAGACAAGGTAAGGAGTGACGTAGGTAAGGAGACACCAGTGACATAGGTAGACAAGGTAAGGAGTGACGTAGGTAAGGAGACACCAGTGACATAGGTAGACAAGGTAAGGAGTGACGTAGGTAAGGAGACACCAGTGACATAGGTAGACAATGTAAGGAGTGACGTAGGTAAGGAGACACCAGTGACATAGGTAGACAAGGTAAGGAGTGACGTAGGTAAGGAGACACCAGTGACATAGGTAGACAAGGTAAGGATACACCAGTGACATAGGTAGACAAGGTAAGGAGTGACGTAGGTAAGGATACACCAGTGACATAGGTAGACAAGGTAAGGAGTGACGTAGGTAAGGATACACCAGTGACATAGGTAGACAAGGTAAGGAGTGACGTAGGTAAGGAGACACCAGCGACATAGGTAGACAAGGTAAGGAGTGACGTAGGTAAGGATACACCAGTGACATAGGTAGACAAGGTAAGGAGACACCAGTGACATAGGTAGACAAGGTAAGGAGTGACGTAGGTAAGGAGACACCAGTGAAATAGGTAGACAAGGTAAGGAGTGACATAGGTAAGGAGACACCAGTGACATAGGTAGACAAGGAAAGGAGTGACGTAGGTAAGGAGACACCAGTGACATAGGTAGACAAGGTAAGGAGTGACGTAGGTAAGGAGACACCAGTGACATAGGTAGACAAGGTAAGGAGTGACGTAGGTAAGGAGACACCAGTGACATAGGTAGACAAGGTAAGGAGTGACGTAGGTAAGGAGACACCACTGACATAGGTAGACAAGGTAAGGAGTGACGTAGGTAAGGAGACACCAGTGACATAGGTAGACAAGGTAAGGAGTGACGTAGGTAAGGAGACACCAGTGACATAGGTAGACAAGGTAAGGAGTGACGTAGGTAAGGAGACACCAGTGACATAGGTAGACAAGGTAAGGAGACACCAGTGACATAGGTAGACAAGGTAAGGAGTGACGTAGGTAAGGAGACACCAGTGACATAGGTAGGCAAGGTAAGGATTGACGTAGGTAAGGAGACACCAGTGACATAGGTAGACAAGGTAAGGATTGACGTAGGTAAGGAGACACCAGTGACATAGGTAGACAAGGTAAGGAGTGACGTAGGTAAGGAGACACCAGTGACATAGGTAGACAAGGTAAGGAGTGACTTAGGTAAGGATACACCAGTGACATAGGTAGACACGGTAAGGAGACACCAGTGACATAGGTAGACAAGGTAAGGAGTGACGTAGGTAAGGAGACACCAGTGACATAGGTAGACAAGGTAAGGAGACACCAGTGACATAGGTAGACAAGGTATGGATACACCAGTGACATAGGTAGACAAGGTAAGGAGTGACGTAGGTAAGGAGACACCAGTGACATAGGTAGACAAGGTAAGGATACACCAGTGACATAGGTAGACAAGGTAAGGATTGACGTAGGTAAGGAGACACCAGTGACATAGGTAGACAAGGTAAGGAGTGACGTAGGTAAGGAGACACCAGTGACATAGGTAGACAAGGTAAGGAGTGACGTAGGTAAGGATACACCAGTGACATAGGTAGACAAGGTAAGGAGTGACGTAGGTAAGGAGACACCAGTGACATAGGTAGACAAGGTAAGGAGTGACGTAGGTAAGGATACACCAGTGACATAGGTAGACAAGGTAAGGAGTGACGTAGGTAAGGAGACACCAGTGACATAGGTAGACAAGGTAAGGGGTGACGTAGGTAAGGAGACACCAGTGACATAGGTAGACAAGGTAAGGATACACCAGTGACATAGGTAGACAAGGTAAGGAGTGACGTAGGTAAGGAGACACCAGTGACATAGGTAGACAAGGTAAGGAGTGACGTAGGTAAGGAGACACCAGTGACATAGGTAGACAAGGTAAGGATACACCAGTGACATAGGTAGACAAGGTAAGGAGTGACGTAGGTAAGGAGACACCAGTGACATAGGTAGACAAGGTAAGGATACACCAGTGACATAGGTAGACAAGGTAAGGATACACCAGTGACATAGGTAGACAAGGTAAGGAGTGACGTAGGTAAGGAGACACCAGTGACATAGGTAGACAAGGTAAGGATACACCAGTGACATAGGTAGACAAGGTAAGGAGTGACGTAGGTAAGGAGACACCAGTGACATAGGTAGACAAGGTAAGGATACACCAGTGACATAGGTAGACAAGGTAAGGATACACCAGTGACATAGGTAGACAAGGTAAGGAGTGACGTAGGTAAGGAGACACCAGTGACATAGGTAGACAAGGTAAGGAGTGACGTAGGTAAGGAGACACCAGTGACATAGGTAGACAAGGTAAGGAGTGACGTAGGTAAGGAGACACCAGTGACATAGGTAGACAAGGTAAGGAGTGACGTAGGTAAGGAGACACCAGTGACATAGGTAGACAAGGTAAGGAGTGACGTAGGTAAGGAGACACCAGTGACATAGGTAGACAAGGTAAGGAGTGACGTAGGTAAGGAGACACCAGTGACATAGGTAGACAAGGTAAGGAGTGACGTAGGTAAGGAGACACCAGTGACATAGGTAGACAAGGTAAGGAGAGACGTAGGTAAGGAGACACCAGTGACATAGGTAGACAAGGTAAGGAGTGACGTAGGTAAGGAGACACCAGTGACATAGGTAGACAAGGTAAGGAGTGACGTAGGTAAGGAGACACCAGTGACATAGGTAGACAAGGTAAGGAGTGACGTAGGTAAGGAGACACCAGTGACATAGGTAGACAAGGTAAGGAGTGACGTAGGTAAGGAGACAACAGTGACATAGGTAGACAAGGTAAGGAGTGACGTAGGTAAGGAGACACCAGTGACATAGGTAGACAAGGTAAGGATACACCAGTGACATAGGTAGACAAGGTAAGGAGTGACGTAGGTAAGGAGACACCAGTGACATAGGTAGACAAGGTAAGGAGAGACGTAGGTAAGGAGACACCAGTGACATAGGTAGACAAGGTAAGGAGTGACGTAGGTAAGGATACACCAGTGACATAGGTAGACAAGGTAAGGAGTGACGTAGGTAAGGAGACACCAGTGACATAGGTAGACAAGGTAAGGAGAGACGTAGGTAAGGAGACACCAGTGACATAGGTAGACAAGGTAAGGAGTGACGTAGGTAAGGAGACACCAGTGACATAGGTAGACAAGGTAAGGAGTGACGTAGGTAAGGAGACACCAGTGACATAGGTAGACAAGGTAAGGAGTGACGTAGGTAAGGAGACACCAGTGACATAGGTAGACAAGGTAAGGAGTGACGTAGGTAAGGAGACACCAGTGACATAGGTAGACAAGGTAAGGAGTGACGTAGGTAAGGAGACACCAGTGACATAGGTAGACAAGGTAAGGAGTGACGTAGGTAAGGAGACACCAGTAACATAGGTAGACAAGGTAAGGAGTGACGTAGGTAAGGAGACACCAGTGACATAGGTAGACAAGGTAAGGAGTGACGTAGGTAAGGAGACACCAGTGACATAGGTAGACAAGGTAAGGAGTGACGTAGGTAAGGAGACACCAGTGACATAGGTAGACAAGGTAAGGAGTGACGTAGGTAAGGAGACACCAGTGACATAGGTAGACAAGGTAAGGAGTGACGTAGGTAAGGAGACACCAGTGACATAGGTAGACAAGGTAAGGAGTGACGTAGGTAAGGAGACACCAGTGACATAGGTAGACAAGGTAAGGAGTGACGTAGGTAAGGAGACACCAGTGACATAGGTAGACAAGGTAAGGAGTGACGTAGGTAAGGAGACACCAGTGACATAGGTAGACAAGGTAAGGAGTGACGTAGGTAAGGAGACACCAGTGACATAGGTAGACAAGGTAAGGATACACCAGTGACATAGGTAGACAAGGTAAGGAGTGACGTAGGTAAGGATACACCAGTGACATAGGTAGACAAGGTAAGGAGTGACGTAGGTAAGGATACACCAGTGACATAGGTAGACAAGGTAAGGAGTGACGTAGGTAAGGAGACACCAGCGACATAGGTAGACAAGGTAAGGAGTAACGTAGGTAAGGATACACCAGTGACATAGGTAGACAAGGTAAGGAGACACCAGTGACATAGGTAGACAAGGTAAGGAGTGACGTAGGTAAGGATACACCAGTGACATAGGTAGACAAGGTAAGGAGTGACGTAGGTAAGGAGACACCAGTGACATAGGTAGACAAGGTAAGGAGTGACGTAGGTAAGGAGACACCAGTGACATAGGTAGACAAGGTAAGGAGTGACGTAGGTAAGGAGACACCAGTGACATAGGTAGACAAGGTAAGGAGTGACGTAGGTAAGGAGACACCAGTGACATAGGTAGACAAGGTAAGGATACACCAGTGACATAGGTAGACAAGGTAAGGAGTGACGTAGGTAAGGATACACCAGTGACATAGGTAGACAAGGTAAGGAGTGACGTAGGTAAGGAGACACCAGCGACATAGGTAGACAAGGTAAGGAGTGACGTAGGTAAGGATACACCAGTGACATAGGTAGACAAGGTAAGGAGACACCAGTGACATAGGTAGACAAGGTAAGGAGTGACGTAGGTAAGGATACACCAGTGACATAGGTAGACAAGGTAAGGAGACACCAGCGACATAGGTAGACAAGGTAAGGAGTGACGTAGGTAAGGATACACCAGTGACATAGGTAGACAAGGTAAGGAGACACCAGTGACATAGGTAGACAAGGTAAGGATACACCAGTGACATAGGTAGACAAGGTAAGGTGTGACGTAGGTAAGGAGACACCAGTGACATAGGTAGACAAGGTAAGGAGACACCAGTGACATAGGTAGACAAGGTAAGGAGTGACGTAGGTAAGGAGACACCAGTGACATAGGTAGACAAGGTAAGGAGTGACGTAGGTAAGGAGACACCAGTGACATAGGTAGACAAGGTAAGGAGTGACATAGGTAAGGATACACCAGTGACATAGGTAGACAAGGTAAGGATTGACGTAGGTAAGGATACACCAGTGACATAGGTAGACAAGGTAAGGAGTGACGTAGG
The DNA here is from genome assembly GCF_048418815.1 of Hemitrygon akajei. NCBI lineage: Eukaryota > Metazoa > Chordata > Chondrichthyes > Myliobatiformes > Dasyatidae > Hemitrygon > Hemitrygon akajei. The sequence goes on from NC_133126.1 coordinate 100,019,925, forward strand.
TAAGGAGACACCAGTGACATAGGTAGACAAGGTAAGGAGTGACGTAGGTAAGGAGACACCAGTGACATAGGTAGACAAGGTAAGGAGTGACGTAGGTAAGGAGACACCAGTGACATAGGTAGACAAGGTAAGGAGTGACGTAGGTAAGGAGACACCAGTGACATAGGTAGACAAGGTAAGGAGTGACGTAGGTAGACAAGGTAAGGAGTGACGTAGGTAGACAAGGTAAGGAGTGACGTAGGTAAGGAGACACCAGTGACGTAGGTAGACAAGGTAAGGAGTGACGTAGGTAAGGAGACACCAGTGACATAGGTAGACAAGGTTAGGAGTGACATAGGTAAGGATACACCAGTGACATAGGTAGACAAGGTAAGGAGTGACGTAGGTAAGGAGACACCAGTGACATAGGTAGACAAGGTAAGGAGTGACGTAGGTAAGGAGACACCAGTGACATAGGTAGACAAGGTAAGGAGTGACGTAGGTAAGGAGACACCAGTGACATAGGTAGACAAGGTAAGGAGTGACGTAGGTAAGGAGACACCAGTGACATAGGTAGACAAGGTAAGGAGTGACGTAGGTAAGGAGACACCAGTGACATAGGTAGACAAGGTAAGGAGTGACGTAGGTAAGGAGACACCAGTGACATAGGTAGACAAGGTAAGGAGTGACGTAGGTAGACAAGGTAAGGAGTGACGTAGGTAAGGAGACACCAGTGACGTAGGTAGACAAGGTAAGGAGTGACGTAGGTAAGGAGACACCAGTGACATAGGTAGACAAGGTTAGGAGTGACATAGGTAAGGATACACCAGTGACATAGGTAGACAAGGTAAGGAGTGACGTAGGTAAGGAGACACCAGTGACATAGGTAGACAAGGTAAGGAGTGACGTAGGTAAGGAGACACCAGTGACATAGGTAGACAAGGTAAGGAGTGACGTAGGTAAGGAGACACCAGTGACATAGGTAGACAAGGTAAGGAGTGACGTAGGTAAGGAGACACCAGTGACATAGGTAGACAAGGTAAGGAGTGACGTAGGTAAGGAGACACCAGTGACATAGGTAGACAAGGTAAGGAGTGACGTAGGTAAGGAGACACCAGTGACATAGGTAGACAAGGTAAGGAGTGACGTAGGTAAGGAGACACCAGTGACATAGGTAGACAAGGTAAGGAGTGACGTAGGTAAGGAGACACCAGTAACATAGGTAGACAAGGTAAGGAGTGACGTAGGTAAGGAGACACCAGTGACATAGGTAGACAAGGTAAGGAGTGACGTAGGTAAGGAGACACCAGTGACATAGGTAGACAAGGTAAGGAGTGACGTAGGTAAGGAGACACCAGTGACATAGGTAGACAAGGTAAGGAGTGACGTAGGTAAGGAGACACCAGTGACATAGGTAGACAAGGTAAGGAGTGACGTAGGTAAGGAGACACCAGTGACATAGGTAGACAAGGTAAGGAGTGACGTAGGTAAGGAGACACCAGTGACATAGGTAGACAAGGTAAGGAGTGACGTAGGTAAGGAGACACCAGTGACATAGGTAGACAAGGTAAGGAGTGACGTAGGTAAGGAGACACCAGTGACATAGGTAGACAAGGTAAGGAGTGACGTAGGTAAGGAGACACCAGTGACATAGGTAGACAAGGTAAGGATACACCAGTGACATAGGTAGACAAGGTAAGGAGTGACGTAGGTAAGGATACACCAGTGACATAGGTAGACAAGGTAAGGAGTGACGTAGGTAAGGATACACCAGTGACATAGGTAGACAAGGTAAGGAGTGACGTAGGTAAGGAGACACCAGCGACATAGGTAGACAAGGTAAGGAGTAACGTAGGTAAGGATACACCAGTGACATAGGTAGACAAGGTAAGGAGACACCAGTGACATAGGTAGACAAGGTAAGGAGTGACGTAGGTAAGGATACACCAGTGACATAGGTAGACAAGGTAAGGAGTGACGTAGGTAAGGAGACACCAGTGACATAGGTAGACAAGGTAAGGAGTGACGTAGGTAAGGAGACACCAGTGACATAGGTAGACAAGGTAAGGAGTGACGTAGGTAAGGAGACACCAGTGACATAGGTAGACAAGGTAAGGAGTGACGTAGGTAAGGAGACACCAGTGACATAGGTAGACAAGGTAAGGATACACCAGTGACATAGGTAGACAAGGTAAGGAGTGACGTAGGTAAGGATACACCAGTGACATAGGTAGACAAGGTAAGGAGTGACGTAGGTAAGGAGACACCAGCGACATAGGTAGACAAGGTAAGGAGTGACGTAGGTAAGGATACACCAGTGACATAGGTAGACAAGGTAAGGAGACACCAGTGACATAGGTAGACAAGGTAAGGAGTGACGTAGGTAAGGATACACCAGTGACATAGGTAGACAAGGTAAGGAGACACCAGCGACATAGGTAGACAAGGTAAGGAGTGACGTAGGTAAGGATACACCAGTGACATAGGTAGACAAGGTAAGGAGACACCAGTGACATAGGTAGACAAGGTAAGGATACACCAGTGACATAGGTAGACAAGGTAAGGTGTGACGTAGGTAAGGAGACACCAGTGACATAGGTAGACAAGGTAAGGAGACACCAGTGACATAGGTAGACAAGGTAAGGAGTGACGTAGGTAAGGAGACACCAGTGACATAGGTAGACAAGGTAAGGAGTGACGTAGGTAAGGAGACACCAGTGACATAGGTAGACAAGGTAAGGAGTGACATAGGTAAGGATACACCAGTGACATAGGTAGACAAGGTAAGGATTGACGTAGGTAAGGATACACCAGTGACATAGGTAGACAAGGTAAGGAGTGACGTAGGTAAGGAGACACCAGTGACATAGGTAGACAAGGTAAGGAGTGACGTAGGTAAGGAGACACCAGTGACATAGGTAGACAAGGTAAGGAGTGACGTAGGTAAGGAGACACCAGTGACATAGGTAGACAAGGTAAGGAGTGACGTAGGTAAGGAGACACCAGTGACATAGGTAGACAAGGTAAGGAGTGACGTAGGTAGACAAGGTAAGGAGTGACGTAGGTAGACAAGGTAAGGAGTGACGTAGGTAAGGAGACACCAGTGACGTAGGTAGACAAGGTAAGGAGTGACGTAGGTAAGGAGACACCAGTGACATAGGTAGACAAGGTTAGGAGTGACATAGGTAAGGATACACCAGTGACATAGGTAGACAAGGTAAGGAGTGACGTAGGTAAGGAGACACCAGTGACATAGGTAGACAAGGTAAGGAGTGACGTAGGTAAGGAGACACCAGTGACATAGGTAGACAAGGTAAGGAGTGACGTAGGTAAGGAGACACCAGTGACATAGGTAGACAAGGTAAGGAGTGACGTAGGTAAGGAGACACCAGTGACATAGGTAGACAAGGTAAGGAGTGACGTAGGTAAGGAGACACCAGTAACATAGGTAGACAAGGTAAGGAGTGACGTAGGTAAGGAGACACCAGTGACATAGGTAGACAAGGTAAGGAGTGACGTAGGTAAGGAGACACCAGTGACATAGGTAGACAAGGTAAGGAGTGACGTAGGTAAGGAGACACCAGTGACATAGGTAGACAAGGTAAGGAGTGACGTAGGTAAGGAGACACCAGTGACATAGGAAGACAAGGTAAGGAGTGACGTAGGTAAGGAGACACCAGTGACATAGGTAGACAAGGTAAGGAGTGACGTAGGTAAGGAGACACCAGTGACATAGGTAGACAAGGTAAGGAGTGACGTAGGTAAGGAGACACCAGTGACATAGGTAGACAAGGTAAGGAGTGACGTAGGTAAGGAGACACCAGTGACATAGGTAGACAAGGTAAGGAGTGACGTAGGTAAGGAGACACCAGTGACATAGGTAGACAAGGTAAGGATACACCAGTGACATAGGTAGACAAGGTAAGGAGTGACGTAGGTAAGGATACACCAGTGACATAGGTAGACAAGGTAAGGAGTGACGTAGGTAAGGATACACCAGTGACATAGGTAGACAAGGTAAGGAGTGACGTAGGTAAGGAGACACCAGCGACATAGGTAGACAAGGTAAGGAGTGACGTAGGTAAGGATACACCAGTGACATAGGTAGACAAGGTAAGGAGACACCAGTGACATAGGTAGACAAGGTAAGGAGTGACGTAGGTAAGGATACACCAGTGACATAGGTAGACAAGGTAAGGAGACACCAGCGACATAGGTAGACAAGGTAAGGAGTGACGTAGGTAAGGATACACCAGTGACATAGGTAGACAAGGTAAGGAGACACCAGTGACATAGGTAGACAAGGTAAGGATACACCAGTGACATAGGTAGACAAGGTAAGGTGTGACGTAGGTAAGGAGACACCAGTGACATAGGTAGACAAGGTAAGGAGACACCAGTGACATAGGTAGACAAGGTAAGGAGTGACGTAGGTAAGGAGACACCAGTGACATAGGTAGACAAGGTAAGGAGTGACGTAGGTAAGGAGACACCAGTGACATAGGTAGACAAGGTAAGGAGTGACATAGGTAAGGATACACCAGTGACATAGGTAGACAAGGTAAGGATTGACGTAGGTAAGGATACACCAGTGACATAGGTAGACAAGGTAAGGAGTGACGTAGGTAAGGAGACACCAGTGACATAGGTAGACAAGGTAAGGAGTGACGTAGGTAAGGAGACACCAGTGACATAGGTAGACAAGGTAAGGAGTGACGTAGGTAAGGAGACACCAGTGACATAGGTAGACAAGGTAAGGAGTGACGTAGGTAAGGAGACACCAGTGACATAGGTAGACAAGGTAAGGAGTGACGTAGGTAGACAAGGTAAGGAGTGACGTAGGTAGACAAGGTAAGGAGTGACGTAGGTAAGGAGACACCAGTGACGTAGGTAGACAAGGTAAGGAGTGACGTAGGTAAGGAGACACCAGTGACATAGGTAGACAAGGTTAGGAGTGACATAGGTAAGGATACACCAGTGACATAGGTAGACAAGGTAAGGAGTGACGTAGGTAAGGAGACACCAGTGACATAGGTAGACAAGGTAAGGAGTGACGTAGGTAAGGAGACACCAGTGACATAGGTAGACAAGGTAAGGAGTGACGTAGGTAAGGAGACACCAGTGACATAGGTAGACAAGGTAAGGAGTGACGTAGGTAAGGAGACACCAGTGACATAGGTAGACAAGGTAAGGAGTGACGTAGGTAAGGAGACACCAGTAACATAGGTAGACAAGGTAAGGAGTGACGTAGGTAAGGAGACACCAGTGACATAGGTAGACAAGGTAAGGAGTGACGTAGGTAAGGAGACACCAGTGACATAGGTAGACAAGGTAAGGAGTGACGTAGGTAAGGAGACACCAGTGACATAGGTAGACAAGGTAAGGAGTGACGTAGGTAAGGAGACACCAGTGACATAGGAAGACAAGGTAAGGAGTGACGTAGGTAAGGAGACACCAGTGACATAGGTAGACAAGGTAAGGAGTGACGTAGGTAAGGAGACACCAGTGACATAGGTAGACAAGGTAAGGAGTGACGTAGGTAAGGAGACACCAGTGACATAGGTAGACAAGGTAAGGAGTGACGTAGGTAAGGAGACACCAGTGACATAGGTAGACAAGGTAAGGAGTGACGTAGGTAAGGAGACACCAGTGACATAGGTAGACAAGGTAAGGATACACCAGTGACATAGGTAGACAAGGTAAGGAGTGACGTAGGTAAGGATACACCAGTGACATAGGTAGACAAGGTAAGGAGTGACGTAGGTAAGGATACACCAGTGACATAGGTAGACAAGGTAAGGAGTGACGTAGGTAAGGAGACACCAGCGACATAGGTAGACAAGGTAAGGAGTAACGTAGGTAAGGATACACCAGTGACATAGGTAGACAAGGTAAGGAGACACCAGTGACATAGGTAGACAAGGTAAGGAGTGACGTAGGTAAGGATACACCAGTGACATAGGTAGACAAGGTAAGGAGTGACGTAGGTAAGGAGACACCAGTGACATAGGTAGACAAGGTAAGGAGTGACGTAGGTAAGGAGACACCAGTGACATAGGTAGACAAGGTAAGGAGTGACGTAGGTAAGGAGACACCAGTGACATAGGTAGACAAGGTAAGGAGTGACGTAGGTAAGGAGACACCAGTGACATAGGTAGACAAGGTAAGGATACACCAGTGACATAGGTAGACAAGGTAAGGAGTGACGTAGGTAAGGATACACCAGTGACATAGGTAGACAAGGTAAGGAGTGACGTAGGTAAGGAGACACCAGCGACATAGGTAGACAAGGTAAGGAGTGACGTAGGTAAGGATACACCAGTGACATAGGTAGACAAGGTAAGGAGACACCAGTGACATAGGTAGACAAGGTAAGGAGTGACGTAGGTAAGGATACACCAGTGACATAGGTAGACAAGGTAAGGAGACACCAGCGACATAGGTAGACAAGGTAAGGAGTGACGTAGGTAAGGATACACCAGTGACATAGGTAGACAAGGTAAGGTGACACCAGTGACATAGGTAGACAAGGTAAGGATACACCAGTGACATAGGTAGACAAGGTAAGGTGTGACGTAGGTAAGGAGACACCAGTGACATAGGTAGACAAGGTAAGGAGACACCAGTGACATAGGTAGACAAGGTAAGGAGTGACGTAGGTAAGGAGACACCAGTGACATAGGTAGACAAGGTAAGGAGTGACGTAGGTAAGGAGACACCAGTGACATAGGTAGACAAGGTAAGGAGTGACATAGGTAAGGATACACCAGTGACATAGGTAGACAAGGTAAGGATTGACGTAGGTAAGGATACACCAGTGACATAGGTAGACAAGGTAAGGAGTGACGTAGGTAAGGAGACACCAGTGACATAGGTAGACAAGGTAAGGAGTGACGTAGGTAAGGAGACACCAGTGACATAGGTAGACAAGGTAAGGAGTGACGTAGGTAAGGAGACACCAGTGACATAGGTAGACAAGGTAAGGAGTGACGTAGGTAAGGAGACACCAGTGACATAGGTAGACAAGGTAAGGAGTGACGTAGGTAGACAAGGTAAGGAGTGACGTAGGTAGACAAGGTAAGGAGTGACGTAGGTAAGGAGACACCAGTGACGTAGGTAGACAAGGTAAGGAGTGACGTAGGTAAGGAGACACCAGTGACATAGGTAGACAAGGTAAGGAGTGACGTAGGTAAGGAGACACCAGTGACATAGGTAGACAAGGTAAGGAGTGACGTAGGTAAGGAGACACCAGTGACATAGGTAGACAAGGTAAGGAGTGACGTAGGTAAGGAGACACCAGTGACATAGGTAGACAAGGTAAGGAGTGACGTAGGTAAGGAGACACCAGTGACATAGGTAGACAAGGTAAGGAGTGACGTAGGTAAGGAGACACCAGTGACATAGGTAGACAAGGTAAGGAGACACCAGTGACATAGGTAGACAAGGTAAGGATTGACGTAGGTAAGGAGACACCAGTGACATAGGTAGACAAGGTAAGGAGTGACGTAGGTAAGGAGACACCAGCGACATAGGTAGACAAGGTAAGGAGTGACGTAGGTAAGGATACACCAGTGACATAGGTAGACAAGGTAAGGAGACACCAGTGACATAGGTAGACAAGGTAAGGAGTGACGTAGGTAAGGATACACCAGTGACATAGGTAGACAAGGTAAGGAGACACCAGCGACATAGGTAGACAAGGTAAGGAGTGACGTAGGTAAGGATACACCAGTGACATAGGTAGACAAGGTAAGGAGACACCAGTGACATAGGTAGACAAGGTAAGGATACACCAGTGACATAGGTAAACAAGGTAAGGTGTGACGTAGGTAAGGAGACACCAGTGACATAGGTAGACAAGGTAAGGAGACACCAGTGACATAGGTAGACAAGGTAAGGAGTGACGTAGGTAAGGAGACACCAGTGACATAGGTAGACAAGGTAAGGAGTGACGTAGGTAAGGAGACACCAGTGACATAGGTAGACAAGGTAAGGAGTGACATAGGTAAGGATACACCAGTGACATAGGTAGACAAGGTAAGGATTGACGTAGGTAAGGATACACCAGTGACATAGGTAGACAAGGTAAGGAGTGACGTAGGTAAGGAGACACCAGTGACATAGGTAGACAAGGTAAGGAGTGACGTAGGTAAGGAGACACCAGTGACATAGGTAGACAAGGTAAGGAGTGACGTAGGTAGACAAGGTAAGGAGTGACGTAGGTAGACAAGGTAAGGAGTGACGTAGGTAAGGAGACACCAGTGACATAGGTAGACAAGGTAAGGAGTGACGTAGGTAAGGAGACACCAGTGACATAGGTAGACAAGGTAAGGAGTGACGTAGGTAAGGAGACACCAGTGACATAGGTAGACAAGGTAAGGAGTGACGTAGGTAGACAAGGTAAGGAGTGACGTAGGTAGACAAGGTAAGGAGTGACGTAGGTAAGGAGACACCAGTGACATAGGTAGACAAGGTAAGGAGTGACGTAGGTAAGGAGACACCAGTGACATAGGTAGACAAGGTAAGGAGTGACGTAGGTAAGGAGACACCAGTGACATAGGTAGACAAGGTAAGGAGTGACGTAGGTAAGGAGACACCAGTGACATAGGTAGACAAGGTAAGGAGTGACGTAGGTAAGGAGACACCAGTGACATAGGTAGACAAGGTAAGGAGTGACGTAGGTAGACAAGGTAAGGAGTGACGTAGGTAGACAAGGTAAGGAGTGACGTAGGTAAGGAGACACCAGTGACATAGGTAGACAAGGTAAGGAGTGACGTAGGTAGACAAGGTAAGGAGTGACGTAGGTAGACAAGGTAAGGAGTGACGTAGGTAAGGAGACACCAGTGACATAGGTAGACAAGGTAAGGAGTGACGAAGGTAAGGAGACACCAGTGACATAGGTAGACAAGGTAAGGAGTGACGTAGGTAAGGAGACACCAGTGACATAGGTAGACAAGGTAAGGAGACACCAGTGACATAGGTAGACAAGGTAAGGAGTGACGTAGGTAAGGATACACCAGTGACATAGGTAGACAAGGTAAGGAGTGACGTAGGTAAGGAGACACCAGTGACATAGGTAGACAAGGTAAGGAGACACCAGTGACATAGGTAGACAAGGTAAGGAGTGACGTAGGTAAGGAGACACCAGTGACATAGGTAGACAAGGTAAGGAGACACCAGTGACATAGGTAGACAAGGTAAGGAGTGACGTAGGTAAGGAGACACCAGCGACATAGGTAGACAAGGTAAGGAGTGAAGTAGGTAAGGAGACACCAGTGACATAGGTAGACAAGGTAAGGAGTGACGTAGGTAAGGAGACACCAGTGACATAGGTAGACAAGGTAAGGAGACACCAGTGACATAGGTAGACAAGGTAAGGAGTGACGTAGGTAAGGAGACACCAGTGACATAGGTAGACTAGGTAAGGAGACACCAGTGACATAGGTAGACAAGGTAAGGAGTGACGAAGGTAAGGATACACCAGTGACATAGGTAGACAAGGTAAGGAGTGACGTAGGTAAGGAGACACCAGTGACATAGGTAGACAAGGTAAGGAGTGACGAAGGTAAGGATACACCAGTGACATAGGTAGACAAGGTAAGGAGTGACGTAGGTAAGGAGACACCAGTGACATAGGTAGACAAGGTAAGGAGTGACGTAGGTAAGGAGACACCAGTGACATAGGTAGACAAGGTAAGGAGTGACGAAGGTAATGAGACACCAGTGACATAGGTAGACAAGGTAAGGAGACACCAGTGACATAGGTAGACAAGGTAAGGAGTGACGAAGGTAAGGATACACCAGTGACATAGGTAGACAAGGTAAGGAGACACCAGTGACATAGGTAGACAAGGTAAGGTGTGACGTAGGTAAGGAGACACCAGTGACATAGGTAGACAAGGTAAGGAGACACCAGTGACATAGGTAGACAAGGTAAGGAGTGAAGTAGGTAAGGAGATACCAGTGACATAGGTAGACAAGGTAAGGAGACACCAGTGACATAGGTAGACAAGGTAAGGTGTGACGTAGGTAAGGAGACACCAGTGACATAGGTAGACAAGGTAAGGTGTGACGTAGGTAAGGAGACACCAGTGACATAGGTAGACAAGGTAAGGAGTGAAGTAGGTAAGGAGATACCAGTGACATAGGTAGACAAGGTAAGGAGACACCAGTGACATAGGTAGACAAGGTAAGGTGTGACGTAGGTAAGGAGACACCAGTGACATAGGTAGACAAGGTAAGGTGTGACGTAGGTAAGGAGATACCAGTGACATAGGTAGACAAGGTAAGGAGACACCAGTGACATAGGTAGACAAGGTAAGGAGACACCAGTGACATAGGTAGACAAGGTAAGGAGTGACGTAGGTAATGAGACACCAGTGACATAGGTAGACAAGGTAAGGAGTGACGAAGGTAATGAGACACCAGTGACATAGGTAGACAAGGTAAGGAGTGACGTAGGTAAGGAGACACCAGTGACATAGGTAGACAAGGTAAGGAGTGACGTAGGTAAGGATACACCAGCGACATAGGTAGACAAGGTAAGGATACACCAGTGACATAGGTAGACAAGGTAAGGAGTGACGAAGGTAATGAGACACCAGTGACATAGGTAGACAAGGTAAGGAGTGACGTAGTTACGGAGACACCAGTGACATAGGTAGACAAGGTAAGGAGTGACGAAGGTAATGAGACACCAGTGACATAGGTAGACAAGGTAAGGAGTGAAGTAGGTAAGGAGACACCAGTGACATAGGTAGACAAGGTAAGGAGTGACGTAGGTAAGGATACACCAGTGACATAGGTAGACAAGGTAAGGAGTGACGAAGGTAATGAGACACCAGTGACATAGGTAGACAAGGTAAGGAGTGACGAAGGTAATGAGACACCAGTGACATAGGTAGACAAGTTAAGGAGTGACGTAGGTAAGGAGACACCAGTGACATAGGTAGACAAGGTAAGGAGTGACGAAGGTAATGAGACACCAGTGACATAGGTAGACAAGTTAAGGAGTGACGTATGTAAGGAGACACCAGTGACATAGGTAGACAAGGTAAGGAGTGACGTAGGTAAGGAGACACCAGTGACATAGGTAGACAAGGTAAGGAGTGACGTAGGTAAGGATACACCAGTGACATAGGTAGACAAGGTAAGGAGTGACGAAGGTAATGAGACACCAGTGACATAGGTAGACAAGGTAAGGAGACACCAGTGACATAGGTAGACAAGGTAAGGAGACACCAGTGACATAGGTAGTCAAGGTAAGGTGTGACGTAGGTAAGGAGACACCAGTGACATAGGTAGACAAGGTAAGGAGTGACGTAGGTAAGGATACACCAGTGACATAGGTAGACAAGGTAAGGAGTGACGAAGGTAATGAGACACCAGTGACATAGGTAGACAAGGTAAGGAGTGACGTAGGTAAGGAGACACCAGTGACATAGGTAGACAAGGTAAGGAGTGAAGTAGGTAAGGAGACACCAGTGACATAGGTAGACAAGGTAAGGAGTGACGTAGGTAAGGATACACCAGTGACATAGGTAGACAAGGTAAGGAGTGACGAAGGTAATGAGACACCAGTGACATAGGTAGACAAGGTAAGGAGTGACGTAGGTAAGGAGACACCAGTGACATAGGTAGACAAGGTAAGGAGTGACGTAGGTAAGGATACACCAGCGACATAGGTAGACAAGGTAAGGATACACCAGTGACATAGGTAGACAAGGTAAGGAGTGACGAAGGTAATGAGACACCAGTGACATAGGTAGACAAGGTAAGGAGTGACGTAGTTACGGAGACACCAGTGACATAGGTAGACAAGGTAAGGAGTGACGAAGGTAATGAGACACCAGTGACATAGGTAGACAAGGTAAGGAGTGAAGTAGGTAAGGAGACACCAGTGACATAGGTAGACAAGGTAAGGAGTGACGTAGGTAAGGATACACCAGTGACATAGGTAGACAAGGTAAGGAGACACCAGTGACATAGGTAGACAAGGTAAGGAGTGACGAAGGTAATGAGACACCAGTGACATAGGTAGACAAGTTAAGGAGTGACGTAGGTAAGGAGACACCAGTGACATAGGTAGACAAGGTAAGGAGTGACGAAGGTAATGAGACACCAGTGACATAGGTAGACAAGTTAAGGAGTGACGTAGGTAAGGAGCCACCAGTGACATAGGTAGACAAGGTAAGGAGTGACGTAGGTAAGGAGACACCAGTGACATAGGTAGACAAGGTAAGGAGTGACGTAGGTAAGGATACACCAGTGACATAGGTAGACAAGGTAAGGAGTGACGAAGGTAATGAGACACCAGTGACATAGGTAGACAAGGTAAGGAGACACCAGTGACATAGGTAGACAAGGTAAGGAGTGACGTAGGTAAGGATACACCAGTGACATAGGTAGACAAGGTAAGGAGTGACGTAGGTAAGGATACACCAGTGACATAGGTAGACAAGGTAAGGAGTGACGTAGGTAAGGATACACCAGTGACATAGGTAGACAAGGTAAGGAGTGACGTAGGTAAGGAGACACCAGTGACATAGGTAGACAAGGTAAGGAGTGACGTAGGTAAGGATACACCAGTGACATAGGTAGACAAGGTAAGGAGTGACGTAGGTAAGGATACACCAGTGACATAGGTAGACAAGGTAAGGAGTGACGTAGGTAAGGAGACACCAGTGACATAGGTAGACAAGGTAAGGAGTGACGTAGGTAAGGAGACACCAGTGATATAGGTAGACAAGGTAAGGATACACCAGTGACATAGGTAGACAAGGTAAGGATACACCAGTGACATAGGTAGACAAGGTAAGGATACACCAGTGACATAGGTAGACAAGGTAAGGAGTGACGAACGTAAGGAGACACCAGTGACATAGGTAGACAAGGTAAGGAGTGACGTAGGTAAGGAGACACCAGTGATATAGGTAGACAAGGTAAGGATACACCAGTGACATAGGTAGACAATGTAAGGATACACCAGTGACATAGGTAGACAAGGTAAGGAGTGACGTAGGTAAGGATACACCAGTGACATAGGTAGACAAGGTAAGGAGTGACGTAGGTAAGGATACACCAGTGACATAGGTAGACAAGGTAAGGAGTGACGTAGGTAAGGAGACACCAGTGACATAGGTAGACAAGGTAAGGAGTGACGTAGGTAAGTATACACCAGTGACATAGGTAGACAAGGTAAGGAGTGACGAAGGTAAGGAGACACCAGTGACATAGGTAGACAAGGTAAGGAGTGACGTAGGTAAGGATACACCAGTGACATAGGTAGACAAGGTAAGGGGTGACGAAGGTAAGGAGACACCAGTGACATAGGTAGACAAGGTAAGGAGTGACGAAGGTAAGGATACACCAGTGACATAGGTAGACAAGGTAAGGAGACACCAGTGACATAGGTAGACAAGGTAAGGAGTGACGTAGGTAAGGATACACCAGTGACATAGGTAGACTAGGTAAGGAGTGACGAAGGTAATGAGACACCAGTGACATAGGTAGACAAGGTAAGGATACACCAGTGACATAGGTAGACAAGGTAAGGATACACCAGTGACATAGGTAGACAATGTAAGGAGACACCAGTGACATAGGTAGACAAGGTAAGGATACACCAGTGACATAGGTAGACAAGGTAAGGATACACCAGTGACATAGGTAGACAAGGTAAGGAGTGACGTAGGTAAGGAGACACCAGTGACATAGGTAGTCAAGGTAAGGAGTGACGTAGGTAAGGAGACACCAGTGACATAGGTAGACAAGGTAAGGAGTGACGTAGGTAAGGATACACCAGTGACATAGGTAGACAAGGTAAGGAGTGACATAAGTAAGGATACACCAGTGACATAGGTAGACAAGGTAAGGAGTGACGAAGGTAATGAGACACCAGTGACATAGGTAGACAAGGTAAGGATACACCAGTGACATAGGTAGACAAGGTAAGGATACACCAGTGACATAGGTAGACAAGGTAAGGAGACACCAGTGACATAGGTAGACAAGGTAAGGAGACACCAGTGACATAGGTAGACAAGGTAAGGAGACACCAGTGACATAGGTAGACAAGGTAAGGAGTGACGTAGGTAAGGAGACACCAGTGACATAGGTAGACAAGGTAAGGAGTGACGAAGGTAATGAGACACCAGTGACATAGGTAGACAAGGTAAGGATACACCAGTGACATAGGTAGACAAGGTAAGGAGACACCAGTGACATAGGTAGACAAGGTAAGGAGTGACGTAGGTAAGGAGACACCAGTGACATAGGTAGACAAGGTAAGGAGACACCAGTGACATAGGTAGACAAGGTAAGGAGTGACGTAGGTAAGGAGACACCAGTGACATAGGTAGACAAGGTAAGGAGTGACGTAGGTAAGGAGACACCAGTGACATAGGTAGACAAGGTAAGGAGTGACGTAGGTAAGGAGACACCAGTGACATAGGTAGACAAGATAAGGAGTGACGAAGGTAATGAGACACCAGTGACATAGGTAGACAAGTTAAGGAGTGACGTATGTAAGGAGACACCAGTGACATAGGTAGACAAGGTAAGGAGTGACGTAGGTAAGGAGACACCAGTGACATAGGTAGACAAGGTAAGGAGTGACGTAGGTAAAGATACACCAGTGACTAAGGTAGACAAGGTAAGGAGTGACGTAGGTAAGGAGACACCAGTGACATAGGTAGACAAGGTAAGGAGTGACGTAGGTAAGGAGACACCAGTGACATAGGTAGACAAGGTAAGGAGTGACGTAGGTAAGGAGACACCAGTGACATAGGTAGACAAGGTAAGGAGTGACGTAGGTAAGGAGACACCAGTGACATAGGTAGACAAGGTAAGGAGACACCAGTGACATAGGTAGACAAGGTAAGGATACACCAGTGACATAGGTAGACAAGGTAAGGTGTGACGTAGGTAAGGAGACACCAGTGACATAGGTAGACAAGGTAAGGAGACACCAGTGACATAGGTAGACAAGGTAAGGAGACACCAGTGACATAGGTAGACAAGGTAAGGAGTGACGAAGGTAATGAGACACCAGTGACATAGGTAGACAAGGTAAGGAGTGAAGTAGGTAAGGAGACACCAGTGACATAGGTAGACAAGGTAAGGAGTGACGTAGGTAAGGATACACCAGTGACATAGGTAGACAAGGTAAGGAGTGACGAAGGTAATGAGACACCAGTGACATAGGTAGACAAGGTAAGGAGTGACGAAGGTAATGAGACACCAGTGACATAGGTAGACAAGTTAAGGAGTGACGTAGGTAAGGAGACACCAGTGACATAGGTAGACAAGGTAAGGAGTGACGAAGGTAATGAGACACCAGTGACATAGGTAGACAAGTTAAGGAGTGACGTATGTAAGGAGACACCAGTGACATAGGTAGACAAGGTAAGGAGTGACGAAGGTAATGAGACACCAGTGACATAGGTAGACAAGGTAAGGATACACCAGTGACATAGGTAGACAAGGTAAGGAGACACCAGTGACATAGGTAGACAAGGTAAGGAGTGACGTAGGTAAGGAGACACCAGTGACATAGGTAGACAAGGTAAGGAGACACCAGTGACATAGGTAGACAAGGTAAGGAGTGACGTAGGTAAGGAGACACCAGTGACATAGGTAGACAAGGTAAGGAGTGACGTAGGTAAGGAGACACCAGTGACATAGGTAGACAAGGTAAGGAGTGACGTAGGTAAGGAGACACCAGTGACATAGGTAGACAAGGTAAGGAGACACCAGTGACATAGGTAGACAAGGTAAGGAGTGACGTAGGTAAGGAGACACCAGTGACATAGGTAGACAAGGTAAGGAGTGACGTAGGTAAGGAGACACCAGTGACATAGGTAGACAAGGTAAGGAGTGACGTAGGTAAGGAGACACCAGTGACATAGGTAGACAAGGTAAGGAGTGACGAAGGTAAGGAGACACCAGTGACATAGGTAGACAAGGTAAGGAGTGACGAAGGTAAGGAGACACCAGTGACATAGGTAGACAAGGTAAGGAGTGACGTAGGTAAGGAGACACCAGTGACATAGGTAGACAAGGTAAGGAGACACCAGTGACATAGGTAGACAAGGTAAGGAGTGACGTAGGTAAGGAGACACCAGTGACATAGGTAGACAAGGTAAGGAGTGACGTAGGTAAGGAGACACCAGTGACATAGGTAGACAAGGTAAGGAGTGACGTAGGTAAGGAGACTCCAGTGACATAGGTAGACAAGGTAAGGAGACACCAGTGACATAGGTAGACAAGGCAAGGAGTGACGTAGATAAGGAGACACCAGTGACATAGGTAGACAAGGTAAGGAGACACCAGTGACATAGGTAGACAAGGTAAGGAGTGACGTAGGTAAGGAGACACCAGTGACATAGGTAGACAAGGTAAGGAGTGACGTAGGTAAGGAGACACCAGTGACATAGGTAGACAAGGTAAGGAGTGACGTAGGTAAGGATACACCAGTGACATAGGTAGACAAGGTAAGGATACACCAGTGACATAGGTAGACAAGGTAAGGAGACACCAGTGACATAGGTAGACAAGGTAAGGAGTGACGTAGGTAAGGATACACCAGTGACATAGGTAGACAAGGTAAGGAGTGACGAAGGTAAGGAGACACCAGTGACATAGGTAGACAAGGTAAGGAGTGACGAAGGTAAGGAGACACCAGTGACATAGGTAGACAAGGTAAGGAGTGACGTAGGTAAGGAGACACCAGTGACATAGGTAGACAAGGTAAGGAGACAACAGTGACATAGGTAGACAAGGTAAGGAGTGACGTAGGTAAGGAGACACCAGTGACATAGGTAGACAAGGTAAGGAGACACCAGTGACATAGGTAGACAAGGTAAGGATACACCAGTGACATAGGTAGACAAGGTAAGGAGTGACGTAGGTAAGGAGACACCAGTGACATAGGTAGACAAGGTAAGGAGTGACGTAGGTAAGGAGACACCAGTGACATAGGTAGACAAGGTAAGGAGACACCAGTGACATAGGTAGACAAGGTAAGGATACACCAGTGACATAGGTAGACAAGGTAAGGAGTGACGTAGGTAAGGAGACACCAGTGACATAGGTAGACAAGGTAAGGAGACACCAGTGACATAGGTAGACAAGGTAAGGAGTGACGTAGGTAAGGAGACACCAGTGACATAGGTAGACAAGGTAAGGAGTGACGTAGGTAAGGAGACACCAGTGACATAGGTAGACAAGGTAAGGAGACACCAGTGACATAGGTAGACAAGGTAAGGATACACCAGTGACATAGGTAGACAAGGTAAGGAGTGACGTAGGTAAGGAGACACCAGTGACATAGGTAGACAAGGTAAGAAGTGACGTAGGTAAGGAGACACCAGTGACATAGGTAGACAAGGTAAGGAGACACCAGTGACATAGGTAGACAAGGTAAGGAGTGACGTAGGTAAGGAGACACCAGTGACATAGGTAGACAAGGTAAGGAGTGACGTAGGTAAGGAGACACCAGTGACATAGGTAGACAAGGTAAGGAGACACCAGTGACATAGGTAGACAAGGTAAGGAGTGACGTAGGTAAGGAGACACCAGTGACATAGGTAGACAAGGTAAGGAGTGACGTAGGTAAGGAGACACCAGTGACATAGGTAGACAAGGTAAGGAGACACCAGTGACATAGGTAGACAAGGTAAGGAGTGACGTAGGTAAGGAGACACCAGTGACATAGGTAGACAAGGTAAGGAGACACCAGTGACATAGGTAGACAAGGTAAGGAGTGACGTAGGTAAGGAGACACCAGTGACATAGGTAGACAAGGTAAGGAGTGACGTAGGTAAAGATACACCAGTGACTAAGGTAGACAAGGTAAGGAGTGACGTAGGTAAGGAGACACCAGTGACATAGGTAGACAAGGTAAGGAGTGACGTAGGTAAGGAGACACCAGTGACATAGGTAGACAAGGTAAGGAGTGACGTAGGTAAGGAGACACCAGTGACATAGGTAGACAAGGTAAGGAGTGACGTAGGTAAGGAGACACCAGTGACATAGGTAGACAAGGTAAGGAGACACCAGTGACATAGGTAGACAAGGTAAGGATACACCAGTGACATAGGTAGACAAGGTAAGGTGTGACGTAGGTAAGGAGACACCAGTGACATAGGTAGACAAGGTAAGGAGACACCAGTGACATAGGTAGACAAGGTAAGGAGACACCAGTGACATAGGTAGACAAGGTAAGGAGTGACGAAGGTAATGAGACACCAGTGACATAGGTAGACAAGGTAAGGAGTGACGTAGGTAAGGATACACCAGTGACATAGGTAGACAAGGTAAGGAGTGACGAAGGTAATGAGACACCAGTGACATAGGTAGACAAGGTAAGGAGTGACGAAGGTAATGAGACACCAGTGACATAGGTAGACAAGTTAAGGAGTGACGTAGGTAAGGAGACACCAGTGACATAGGTAGACAAGGTAAGGAGTGACGAAGGTAATGAGACACCAGTGACATAGGTAGACAAGTTAAGGAGTGACGTATGTAAGGAGACACCAGTGACATAGGTAGACAAGGTAAGGAGTGACGTAGGTAAGGAGACACCAGTGACATAGGTAGACAAGGTAAGGAGTGACGTAGGTAAGGATACACCAGTGACATAGGTAGACAAGGTAAGGAGTGACGAAGGTAATGAGACACCAGTGACATAGGTAGACAAGGTAAGGAGACACCAGTGACATAGGTAGACAAGGTAAGGAGACACCAGTGACATAGGTAGTCAAGGTAAGGTGTGACGTAGGTAAGGAGACACCAGTGACATAGGTAGACAAGGTAAGGAGTGACGTAGGTAGGGAGACACCAGTGACATAGGTAGACAAGGTAAGGAGTGACGTAGGTAAGGATACACCAGTGACATAGGTAGACAAGGTAAGGAGTGACGAAGGTAATGAGACACCAGTGACATAGGTAGACAAGGTAAGGAGTGACGTAGGTAAGGAGACACCAGTGACATAGGTAGACAAGGTAAGGAGTGAAGTAGGTAAGGAGACACCAGTGACATAGGTAGACAAGGTAAGGAGTGACGTAGGTAAGGATACACCAGTGACATAGGTAGACAAGGTAAGGAGTGACGAAGGTAATGAGACACCAGTGACATAGGTAGACAAGGTAAGGAGTGACGTAGGTAAGGAGACACCAGTGACATAGGTAGACAAGGTAAGGAGTGACGTAGGTAAGGATACACCAGCGACATAGGTAGACAAGGTAAGGATACACCAGTGACATAGGTAGACAAGGTAAGGAGTGACGAAGGTAATGAGACACCAGTGACATAGGTAGACAAGGTAAGGAGTGAAGTAGGTAAGGAGACACCAGTGACATAGGTAGACAAGGTAAGGAGTGACGTAGGTAAGGATACACCAGTGACATAGGTAGACAAGGTAAGGAGTGACGAAGGTAATGAGACACCAGTGACATAGGTAGACAAGGTAAGGAGTGACGAAGGTAATGAGACACCAGTGACATAGGTAGACAAGTTAAGGAGTGACGTAGGTAAGGAGACACCAGTGACATAGGTAGACAAGGTAAGGAGTGACGAAGGTAATGAGACACCAGTGACATAGGTAGACAAGTTAAGGAGTGACGTAGGTAAGGAGCCACCAGTGACATAGGTAGACAAGGTAAGGAGTGACGTAGGTAAGGAGACACCAGTGACATAGGTAGACAAGGTAAGGAGTGACGTAGGTAAGGATACACCAGTGACATAGGTAGACAAGGTAAGGAGTGACGAAGGTAATGAGACACCAGTGTCATAGGTAGACAAGGTAAGGAGACACCAGTGACATAGGTAGACAAGGTAAGGAGTGACGTAGGTAAGGATACACCAGTGACATAGGTAGACAAGGTAAGGAGTGACGTAGGTAAGGATACACCAGTGACATAGGTAGACAAGGTAAGGAGTGACGTAGGTAAGGATACACCAGTGACATAGGTAGACAAGGTAAGGAGTGACGTAGGTAAGGAGACACCAGTGACATAGGTAGACAAGGTAAGGAGTGACGTAGGTAAGTATACACCAGTGACATAGGTAGACAAGGTAAGGAGTGACGTAGGTAAGGATACACCAGTGACATAGGTAGACAAGGTAAGGAGTGACGTAGGTAAGGAGACACCAGTGACATAGGTAGACAAGGTAAGGAGTGACGTAGGTAAGGAGACACCAGTGATATAGGTAGACAAGGTAAGGATACACCAGTGACATAGGTAGACAAGGTAAGGATACACCAGTGACATAGGTAGACAAGGTAAGGAGTGACGAACGTAAGGAGACACCAGTGACATAGGTAGACAAGGTAAGGAGTGACGTAGGTAAGGAGACACCAGTGATATAGGTAGACAAGGTAAGGATACACCAGTGACATAGGTAGACAAGGTAAGGATACACCAGTGACATAGGTAGACAAGGTAAGGAGTGACGTAGGTAAGGATACACCAGTGACATAGGTAGACAAGGTAAGGAGTGACGTAGGTAAGGATACACCAGTGACATAGGTAGACAAGGTAAGGAGTGACGTAGGTAAGGAGACACCAGTGACATAGGTAGACAAGGTAAGGAGTGACGTAGGTAAGGATACACCAGTGACATAGGTAGACAAGGTAAGGAGTGACGAAGGTAAGGAGACACCAGTGACATAGGTAGACAAGGTAAGGAGTGACGTAGGTAAGGATACACCAGTGACATAGGTAGACAAGGTAAGGGGTGACGAAGGTAAGGAGACACCAGTGACATAGGTAGACAAGGTAAGGAGTGACGAAGGTAAGGATACACCAGTGACATAGGTAGACAAGGTAAGGATACACCAGTGACATAGGTAGACAAGGTAAGGAGACACCAGTGACATAGGTAGACAAGGTAAGGAGTGACGTAGGTAAGGATACACCAGTGACATAGGTAGACTAGGTAAGGAGTGACGAAGGTAATGAGACACCAGTGACATAGGTAGACAAGGTAAGGATACACCAGTGACATAGGTAGACAAGGTAAGGATACACCAGTGACATAGGTAGACAATGTAAGGAGACACCAGTGACATAGGTAGACAAGGTAAGGATACACCAGTGACATAGGTAGACAAGGTAAGGATACACCAGTGACATAGGTAGACAAGGTAAGGAGTGACGTAGGTAAGGAGACACCAGTGACATAGGTAGACAAGGTAAGGAGTGACGTAGGTAAGGAGACACCAGTGACATAGGTAGACAAGGTAAGGAGTGACGTAGGTAAGGATACACCAGTGACATAGGTAGACAAGGTAAGGAGTGACATAAGTAAGGATACACCAGTGACATAGGTAGACAAGGTAAGGAGTGACGAAGGTAATGAGACACCAGTGACATAGGTAGACAAGGTAAGGATACACCAGTGACATAGGTAGACAAGGTAAGGATACACCAGTGACATAGGTAGACAAGGTAAGGAGACACCAGTGACATAGGTAGACAAGGTAAGGAGACACCAGTGACATAGGTAGACAAGGTAAGGATACACCAGTGACATAGGTAGACAAGGTAAGGAGTGACGTAGGTAAGGAGACACCAGTGACATAGGTAGACAAGGTAAGGAGTGACGAAGGTAATGAGACACCAGTGACATAGGTAGACAAGGTAAGGATACACCAGTGACATAGGTAGACAAGGTAAGGAGACACCAGTGACATAGGTAGACAAGGTAAGGAGTGACGTAGGTAAGGAGACACCAGTGACATAGGTAGACAAGGTAAGGAGACACCAGTGACATAGGTAGACAAGGTAAGGAGTGACGTAGGTAAGGAGACACCAGTGACATAGGTAGACAAGGTAAGGAGTGACGTAGGTAAGGAGACACCAGTGACATAGGTAGACAAGGTAAGGAGTGACGTAGGTAAGGAGACACCAGTGACACAGGTAGACAAGGTAAGGAGACACCAGTGACATAGGTAGACAAGGTAAGGAGACACCAGTGACATAGGTAGACAAGGTAAGGAGTGACGTAGGTAAGGAGACACCAGTGACATAGGTAGACAAGGTAAGGAGTGACGTAGGTAAGGAGACACCAGTGACATAGGTAGACAAGGTAAGGAGTGACGTAGGTAAGGAGACACCAGTGACAAAGGTAGACAAGGTAAGGAGTGACGAAGGTAAGGAGACACCAGTGACATAGGTAGACAAGGTAAGGAGTGACGAAGGTAAGGAGACACCAGTGACATAGGTAGACAAGGTAAGGAGTGACGTAGGTAAGGAGACACCAGTGACATAGGTAGACAAGGTAAGGAGACACCAGTGACATAGGTAGACAAGGTAAGGAGTGACGTAGGTAAGGAGACATCAGTGACATAGGTAGACAAGGTAAGGAGTGACGTAGGTAAGGAGACACCAGTGACATAGGTAGACAAGGTAAGGAGTGACGTAGGTAAGGAGACACCAGTGACATAGGTAGACAAGGTAAGGAGACACCAGTGACATAGGTAGACAAGGCAAGGAGTGACGTAGGTAAGGAGACACCAGTGACATAGGTAGACAAGGTAAGGAGACACCTGTGACATAGGTAGACAAGGTAAGGAGTGACGTAGGTAAGGAGACACCAGTGACATAGGTAGACAAGGTAAGGAGTGACGTAGGTAAGGAGACACCAGTGACATAGGTAGACAAGGTAAGGAGTGACGTAGGTAAGGATACACCAGTGACATAGGTAGACAAGGTAAGGATACACCAGTGACATAGGTAGACAAGGTAAGGAGACACCAGTGACATAGGTAGACAAGGTAAGGAGTGACGTAGGTAAGGATACACCAGTGACATAGGTAGACAAGGTAAGGATACACCAGTGACATAGGTAGACAAGGTAAGGAGTGACGTAGGTAAGGAGACACCAGTGACATAGGTAGACAAGGTAAGGAGTGACGTAGGTAAGGAGACACCAGTGACATAGGTAGACAAGGTAAGGAGACACCAGTGACATAGGTAGACAAGGTAAGGATACACCAGTGACATAGGTAGACAAGGTAAGGAGTGACGTAGGTAAGGAGACACCAGTGACATAGGTAGACAAGGTAAGGAGACACCAGTGACATAGGTAGACAAGGTAAGGAGTGACGTAGGTAAGGAGACACCAGTGACATAGGTAGACAAGGTAAGGAGTGACGTAGGTAAGGAGACACCAGTGACATAGGTAGACAAGGTAAGGAGACACCAGTGACATAGGTAGACAAGGTAAGGATACACCAGTGACATAGGTAGACAAGGTAAGGAGTGACGTAGGTAAGGAGACACCAGTGACATAGGTAGACAAGGTAAGAAGTGACGTAGGTAAGGAGACACCAGTGACATAGGTAGACAAGGTAAGGAGACACCAGTGACATAGGTAGACAAGGTAAGGAGTGACGTAGGTAAGGAGACACCAGTGACATAGGTAGACAAGGTAAGGAGTGACGTAGGTAAGGAGACACCAGTGACATAGGTAGACAAGGTAAGGAGACACCAGTGACATAGGTAGACAAGGTAAGGAGTGACGTAGGTAAGGAGACACCAGTGACATAGGTAGACAAGGTAAGGAGTGACGTAGGTAAGGAGACACCAGTGACATAGGTAGACAAGGTAAGGAGACACCAGTGACATAGGTAGACAAGGTAAGGAGTGACGTAGGTAAGGAGACACCAGTGACATAGGTAGACAAGGTAAGGAGACACCAGTGACATAGGTAGACAAGGTAAGGAGTGACGTAGGTAAGGAGACACCAGTGACATAGGTAGACAAGGTAAGGAGTGACGTAGGTAAAGATACACCAGTGACTAAGGTAGACAAGGTAAGGAGTGACGTAGGTAAGGAGACACCAGTGACATAGGTAGACAAGGTAAGGAGTGACGTAGGTAAGGAGACACCAGTGACATAGGTAGACAAGGTAAGGAGTGACGTAGGTAAGGAGACACCAGTGACATAGGTAGACAAGGTAAGGAGTGACGTAGGTAAGGAGACACCAGTGACATAGGTAGACAAGGTAAGGAGACACCAGTGACATAGGTAGACAAGGTAAGGATACACCAGTGACATAGGTAGACAAGGTAAGGTGTGACGTAGGTAAGGAGACACCAGTGACATAGGTAGACAAGGTAAGGAGACACCAGTGACATAGGTAGACAAGGTAAGGAGACACCAGTGACATAGGTAGACAAGGTAAGGAGTGACGAAGGTAATGAGACACCAGTGACATAGGTAGACAAGGTAAGGAGTGAAGTAGGTAAGGAGACACCAGTGACATAGGTAGACAAGGTAAGGAGTGACGTAGGTAAGGATACACCAGTGACATAGGTAGACAAGGTAAGGAGTGACGAAGGTAATGAGACACCAGTGACATAGGTAGACAAGGTAAGGAGTGACGAAGGTAATGAGACACCAGTGACATAGGTAGACAAGTTAAGGAGTGACGTAGGTAAGGAGACACCAGTGACATAGGTAGACAAGGTAAGGAGTGACGAAGGTAATGAGACACCAGTGACATAGGTAGACAAGTTAAGGAGTGACGTATGTAAGGAGACACCAGTGACATAGGTAGACAAGGTAAGGAGTGACGTAGGTAAGGAGACACCAGTGACATAGGTAGACAAGGTAAGGAGTGACGTAGGTAAGGATACACCAGTGACATAGGTAGACAAGGTAAGGAGTGACGAAGGTAATGAGACACCAGTGACATAGGTAGACAAGGTAAGGAGACACCAGTGACATAGGTAGACAAGGTAAGGAGACACCAGTGACATAGGTAGTCAAGGTAAGGTGTGACGTAGGTAAGGAGACACCAGTGACATAGGTAGACAAGGTAAGGAGTGACGTAGGTAGGGAGACACCAGTGACATAGGTAGACAAGGTAAGGAGTGACGTAGGTAAGGATACACCAGTGACATAGGTAGACAAGGTAAGGAGTGACGAAGGTAATGAGACACCAGTGACATAGGTAGACAAGGTAAGGAGTGACGTAGGTAAGGAGACACCAGTGACATAGGTAGACAAGGTAAGGAGTGAAGTAGGTAAGGAGACACCAGTGACATAGGTAGACAAGGTAAGGAGTGACGTAGGTAAGGATACACCAGTGACATAGGTAGACAAGGTAAGGAGTGACGAAGGTAATGAGACACCAGTGACATAGGTAGACAAGGTAAGGAGTGACGTAGGTAAGGAGACACCAGTGACATAGGTAGACAAGGTAAGGAGTGACGTAGGTAAGGATACACCAGCGACATAGGTAGACAAGGTAAGGATACACCAGTGACATAGGTAGACAAGGTAAGGAGTGACGAAGGTAATGAGACACCAGTGACATAGGTAGACAAGGTAAGGAGTGACGTAGTTACGGAGACACCAGTGACATAGGTAGACAAGGTAAGGAGTGACGAAGGTAATGAGACACCAGTGACATAGGTAGACAAGGTAAGGAGTGAAGTAGGTAAGGAGACACCAGTGACATAGGTAGACAAGGTAAGGAGTGACGTAGGTAAGGATACACCAGTGACATAGGTAGACAAGGTAAGGAGTGACGAAGGTAATGAGACACCAGTGACATAGGTAGACAAGGTAAGGAGTGACGAAGGTAATGAGACACCAGTGACATAGGTAGACAAGTTAAGGAGTGACGTAGGTAAGGAGACACCAGTGACATAGGTAGACAAGGTAAGGAGTGACGAAGGTAATGAGACACCAGTGACATAGGTAGACAAGTTAAGGAGTGACGTAGGTAAGGAGCCACCAGTGACATAGGTAGACAAGGTAAGGAGTGACGTAGGTAAGGAGACACCAGTGACATAGGTAGACAAGGTAAGGAGTGACGTAGGTAAGGATACACCAGTGACATAGGTAGACAAGGTAAGGAGTGACGAAGGTAATGAGACACCAGTGTCATAGGTAGACAAGGTAAGGAGACACCAGTGACATAGGTAGACAAGGTAAGGAGTGACGTAGGTAAGGATACACCAGTGACATAGGTAGACAAGGTAAGGAGTGACGTAGGTAAGGATACACCAGTGACATAGGTAGACAAGGTAAGGAGTGACGTAGGTAAGGATACACCAGTGACATAGGTAGACAAGGTAAGGAGTGACGTAGGTAAGGAGACACCAGTGACATAGGTAGACAAGGTAAGGAGTGACGTAGGTAAGTATACACCAGTGACATAGGTAGACAAGGTAAGGAGTGACGTAGGTAAGGATACACCAGTGACATAGGTAGACAAGGTAAGGAGTGACGTAGGTAAGGAGACACCAGTGACATAGGTAGACAAGGTAAGGAGTGACGTAGGTAAGGAGACACCAGTGATATAGGTAGACAAGGTAAGGATACACCAGTGACATAGGTAGACAAGGTAAGGATACACCAGTGACATAGGTAGACAAGGTAAGGATACACCAGTGACATAGGTAGACAAGGTAAGGAGTGACGAACGTAAGGAGACACCAGTGACATAGGTAGACAAGGTAAGGAGTGACGTAGGTAAGGAGACACCAGTGATATAGGTAGACAAGGTAAGGATACACCAGTGACATAGGTAGACAAGGTAAGGATACACCAGTGACATAGGTAGACAAGGTAAGGAGTGACGTAGGTAAGGATACACCAGTGACATAGGTAGACAAGGTAAGGAGTGACGTAGGTAAGGATACACCAGTGACATAGGTAGACAAGGTAAGGAGTGACGTAGGTAAGGAGACACCAGTGACATAGGTAGACAAGGTAAGGAGTGACGTAGGTAAGGATACACCAGTGACATAGGTAGACAAGGTAAGGAGTGACGAAGGTAAGGAGACACCAGTGACATAGGTAGACAAGGTAAGGAGTGACGTAGGTAAGGATACACCAGTGACATAGGTAGACAAGGTAAGGGGTGACGAAGGTAAGGAGACACCAGTGACATAGGTAGACAAGGTAAGGAGTGACGAAGGTAAGGATACACCAGTGACATAGGTAGACAAGGTAAGGATACACCAGTGACATAGGTAGACAAGGTAAGGAGACACCAGTGACATAGGTAGACAAGGTAAGGAGTGACGTAGGTAAGGATACACCAGTGACATAGGTAGACTAGGTAAGGAGTGACGAAGGTAATGAGACACCAGTGACATAGGTAGACAAGGTAAGGATACACCAGTGACATAGGTAGACAAGGTAAGGATACACCAGTGACATAGGTAGACAATGTAAGGAGACACCAGTGACATAGGTAGACAAGGTAAGGATACACCAGTGACATAGGTAGACAAGGTAAGGATACACCAGTGACATAGGTAGACAAGGTAAGGAGTGACGTAGGTAAGGAGACACCAGTGACATAGGTAGACAAGGTAAGGAGTGACGTAGGTAAGGAGACACCAGTGACATAGGTAGACAAGGTAAGGAGTGACGTAGGTAAGGATACACCAGTGACATAGGTAGACAAGGTAAGGAGTGACATAAGTAAGGATACACCAGTGACATAGGTAGACAAGGTAAGGAGTGACGAAGGTAATGAGACACCAGTGACATAGGTAGACAAGGTAAGGATACACCAGTGACATAGGTAGACAAGGTAAGGATACACCAGTGACATAGGTAGACAAGGTAAGGAGACACCAGTGACATAGGTAGACAAGGTAAGGAGACACCAGTGACATAGGTAGACAAGGTAAGGATACACCAGTGACATAGGTAGACAAGGTAAGGAGTGACGTAGGTAAGGAGACACCAGTGACATAGGTAGACAAGGTAAGGAGTGACGAAGGTAATGAGACACCAGTGACATAGGTAGACAAGGTAAGGATACACCAGTGACATAGGTAGACAAGGTAAGGAGACACCAGTGACATAGGTAGACAAGGTAAGGAGTGACGTAGGTAAGGAGACACCAGTGACATAGGTAGACAAGGTAAGGAGACACCAGTGACATAGGTAGACAAGGTAAGGAGTGACGTAGGTAAGGAGACACCAGTGACATAGGTAGACAAGGTAAGGAGTGACGTAGGTAAGGAGACACCAGTGACATAGGTAGACAAGGTAAGGAGTGACGTAGGTAAGGAGACACCAGTGACACAGGTAGACAAGGTAAGGAGACACCAGTGACATAGGTAGACAAGGTAAGGAGACACCAGTGACATAGGTAGACAAGGTAAGGAGTGACGTAGGTAAGGAGACACCAGTGACATAGGTAGACAAGGTAAGGAGTGACGTAGGTAAGGAGACACCAGTGACATAGGTAGACAAGGTAAGGAGTGACGTAGGTAAGGAGACACCAGTGACAAAGGTAGACAAGGTAAGGAGTGACGAAGGTAAGGAGACACCAGTGACATAGGTAGACAAGGTAAGGAGTGACGAAGGTAAGGAGACACCAGTGACATAGGTAGACAAGGTAAGGAGTGACGTAGGTAAGGAGACACCAGTGACATAGGTAGACAAGGTAAGGAGACACCAGTGACATAGGTAGACAAGGTAAGGAGTGACGTAGGTAAGGAGACATCAGTGACATAGGTAGACAAGGTAAGGAGTGACGTAGGTAAGGAGACACCAGTGACATAGGTAGACAAGGTAAGGAGTGACGTAGGTAAGGAGACACCAGTGACATAGGTAGACAAGGTAAGGAGACACCAGTGACATAGGTAGACAAGGCAAGGAGTGACGTAGGTAAGGAGACACCAGTGACATAGGTAGACAAGGTAAGGAGACACCTGTGACATAGGTAGACAAGGTAAGGAGTGACGTAGGTAAGGAGACACCAGTGACATAGGTAGACAAGGTAAGGAGTGACGTAGGTAAGGAGACACCAGTGACATAGGTAGACAAGGTAAGGAGTGACGTAGGTAAGGATACACCAGTGACATAGGTAGACAAGGTAAGGATACACCAGTGACATAGGTAGACAAGGTAAGGAGACACCAGTGACATAGGTAGACAAGGTAAGGAGTGACGTAGGTAAGGATACACCAGTGACATAGGTAGACAAGGTAAGGAGTGACGAAGGTAAGGAGACACCAGTGACATAGGTAGACAAGGTAAGGAGTGACGAAGGTAAGGAGACACCAGTGACATAGGTAGACAAGGTAAGGAGTGACGTAGGTAAGGAGACACCAGTGACATAGGTAGACAAGGTAAGGAGACAACAGTGACATAGGTAGACAAGGTAAGGAGTGACGTAGGTAAGGAGACACCAGTGACATAGGTAGACAAGGTAAGGAGACACCAGTGACATAGGTAGACAAGGTAAGGATACACCAGTGACATAGGTAGACAAGGTAAGGAGTGACGTAGGTAAGGAGACACCAGTGACATAGGTAGACAAGGTAAGGAGTGACGTAGGTAAGGAGACACCAGTGACATAGGTAGACAAGGTAAGGAGACACCAGTGACATAGGTAGACAAGGTAAGGATACACCAGTGACATAGGTAGACAAGGTAAGGAGTGACGTAGGTAAGGAGACACCAGTGACATAGGTAGACAAGGTAAGGAGACACCAGTGACATAGGTAGACAAGGTAAGGAGTGACGTAGGTAAGGAGACACCAGTGACATAGGTAGACAAGGTAAGGAGTGACGTAGGTAAGGAGACACCAGTGACATAGGTAGACAAGGTAAGGAGACACCAGTGACATAGGTAGACAAGGTAAGGATACACCAGTGACATAGGTAGACAAGGTAAGGAGTGACGTAGGTAAGGAGACACCAGTGACATAGGTAGACAAGGTAAGAAGTGACGTAGGTAAGGAGACACCAGTGACATAGGTAGACAAGGTAAGGAGACACCAGTGACATAGGTAGACAAGGTAAGGAGTGACGTAGGTAAGGAGACACCAGTGACATAGGTAGACAAGGTAAGGAGTGACGTAGGTAAGGAGACACCAGTGACATAGGTAGACAAGGTAAGGAGACACCAGTGACATAGGTAGACAAGGTAAGGAGTGACGTAGGTAAGGAGACACCAGTGACATAGGTAGACAAGGTAAGGAGTGACGTAGGTAAGGAGACACCAGTGACATAGGTAGACAAGGTAAGGAGACACCAGTGACATAGGTAGACAAGGTAAGGAGTGACGTAGGTAAGGAGACACCAGTGACATATGTAGACAAGGTAAGGAGACACCAGTGACATAGGTAGACAAGGTAAGGAGTGACGTAGGTAAGGAGACACCAGTGACATAGGTAGACAAGGTAAGGAGTGACGTAGGTAAAGATACACCAGTGACTAAGGTAGACAAGGTAAGGAGTGACGTAGGTAAGGAGACACCAGTGACATAGGTAGACAAGGTAAGGAGTGACGTAGGTAAGGAGACACCAGTGACATAGGTAGACAAGGTAAGGAGTGACGTAGGTAAGGAGACACCAGTGACATAGGTAGACAAGGTAAGGAGTGACGTAGGTAAGGAGACACCAGTGACATAGGTAGACAAGGTAAGGATACACCAGTGACATAGGTAGACAAGGTAAGGTGTGACGTAGGTAAGGAGACACCAGTGACATAGGTAGACAAGGTAAGGAGACACCAGTGACATAGGTAGACAAGGTAATGAGACACCAGTGACATAGGTAGTCAAGGTAAGGTGTGACGTAGGTAAGGAGACACCAGTGACATAGGTAGACAAGGTAAGGATTGACGTAGGTAAGGAGACACCAGTGACATAGGTAGACAAGGTAAGGATTGACGTAGGTAAGGATACACCAGTGACATAGGTAGACAAGGTAAGGATTGACGTAGGTAAGGATACACCAGTGACATAGGTAGACAAGGTAAGGAGAGACGTAGGTAAGGAGACACCAGTGACATAGGTAGACAAGGTAAGGAGTGACGTAGGTAAGGAGACACCAGTGACATAGGTAGACAAGGTAAGGAGTGACGTAGGTAAGGAGACACCAGTGACATAGGTAGACAAGGTAAGGATTGACGTAGGTAAGGATACACCAGTGACATAGGTAGACAAGGTAAGGAGACACCAGTGACATAGGTAGACAAGGTAAGGAGACACCAGTGACATAGGTAGACAAGGTAATGAGACACCAGTGACATAGGTAGACAAGGTAAGGTGTGACGTAGGTAAGGAGACACCAGTTACATAGGTAGACAAGGTAAGGAGACACCAGTGACATAGGTAGACAAGGTAAGGAGACACCAGTGACATAGGTAGTCAAGGTAAGGAGAGACGTAGGTAAGGAGACACCAGTGACACAGGTAGACAAGGTAAGGAGTGACGTAGGTAAGGAGA
The DNA here is from genome assembly GCF_048418815.1 of Hemitrygon akajei. Classification (NCBI taxonomy): domain Eukaryota; kingdom Metazoa; phylum Chordata; class Chondrichthyes; order Myliobatiformes; family Dasyatidae; genus Hemitrygon; species Hemitrygon akajei. Next base: position 100,051,126 of record NC_133126.1, read on the forward strand.
CACCAGTGACATAGGTAGACAAGGTAAGGAGACACCAGTGACATAGGTAGAGAAGGTAAGGAGAGACGTAGGTAAGGAGACACCAGTGACATAGGTAGACAAGGTAAGGAGTGACGTAGGTAAGGAGACACCAGTGACATAGGTAGACAAGGTAAAGAGTGACGTAGGTAAGGAGACACCAGTGACATAGGTAGACAAGGTAAGGAGTGAAGTAGGTAAGGATACACCAGTGACATAGGTAGACAAGGTAAGGATACACCAGTGACATAGGTAGACAAGGTAAGGAGTGAAGTAGGTAAGGATACACCAGTGACATAGTTAGACAAGGTAAGGATACACCAGTGACATAGGTAGACAAGGTAAGGAGTGAAGTAGGTAAGGAGACACCAGTGACATAGGTAGACAAGGTAAGGAGTGAAGTAGGTAAGGAGACACCAGTGACATAGGTAGACAAGGTAAGGAGTGACGTAGGTAAGGAGACAACAGTGACATAGGTAGACAAGGTAAGGATTGACGTAGGTAAGGATACACCAGTGACATAGGTAGACAAGGTAAAGAGTGACGTAGGTAAGGAGACACCAGTGACATAGGTAGACAAGGTAAAGAGTGACGTAGGTAAGGATACACCAGTGACATAGGTAGACAAGGTAATGAGACACCAGTGACATAGGTAGACAAGGTAGGGAGTGACGTAGGTAAGGATACACCAGTGACATAGGTAGACAAGGTAATGAGACACCAGTGACATAGGTAGACAAGGTAAGGATACACCAGTGACATAGGTAGACAAGGTAAGGAGTGACGTAGGTAAGGAGACACCAGTGACATAGGTAGACAAGGTAAGCAGTGACGTAGGTAAGGATACACCAGTGACATAGGTAGACAAGGTAAGGAGTGAAGTAGGTAAGGAGACACCAGTGACATAGGTAGACAAGGTAAGGAGACACCAGTGACATAGGTAGACAAGGTAAGGAGTGAAGTAGGTAAGGAGACACCAGTGACATAGGTAGACAAGGTAAGGTTACACCAGTGACATAGGTAGACAAGGTAAGGATTGACGTAGGTAAGGATACACCAGTGACATAGGTAGACAAGGTAAGGTGTGACGTAGGTAAGGATACACCAGTGACATAGGTAGACAAGGTAAGGAGTGAAGTAGGTAAGGAGACACCAGTGACATAGGTAGACAAGGTAAGGAGTGACGTAGGTAAGGAGACACCAGTGACATAGGTAGACAAGGTAAGGAGTGACGTATGTAAGGAGACACCAGTGACATAGGTAGACAAGGTAAGGAGTGAAGTAGGTAAGGATACACCAGTGACATAGGTAGACAAGGTAAGGTTACACCAGTGACATAGGTAGACAAGGTAAGGATTGACGTAGGTAAGGATACACCAGTGACATAGGTAGACAAGGTAAGGTGTGACGTAGGTAAGGATACACCAGTGACATAGGTAGACAAGGTAAGGAGTGACGTATGTAAGGAGACACTAGTGACATAGGTAGACAAGGTAAGGAGTGACGTAGGTAAGGATACACCAGTGACATAGGTAGACAAGGTAAGGAGTGAAGTAGGTAAGGAGACACCAGTGACATAGGTAGACAAGGTAAGGAGATACCAGTGACATAGGTAGACAAGGTACGGAGACACCAGCGACATAGGTAGACAAGGTAAGGAGTGAAGTAGGTAAGGAGACACCAGTGACATAGGTAGACAAGGTAAGGAGACACCAGTGACATAGGTAGACAAGGTAAGGAGTGACGTAGGTAAGGAGACACCAGTGACATAGGTAGACAAGGTAAGGAGACACCAGTGACATAGGTAGACAAGGTAAGGAGTCAAGTAGGTAAGGAGACACCAGTGACATAGGTAGACAAGGTAAGGAGTCAAGTAGGTAAGGAGACACCAGTGACATAGGTAGACAAGGTAAGGAGACACCAGTGACATAGGTAGACAAGGTAAGGAGTCAAGTAGGTAAGGAGACACCAGTGACATAGGTAGACAAGGTAAGGAGTCAAGTAGGTAAGGAGACACCAGTGACATAGGTAGACAAGGTAAGGAGTCAAGTAGGTAAGGAGACACCAGTGACATAGGTAGACAAGGTAAGGAGTCAAGTAGGTAAGGAGACACCAGTGACATAGGTAGACAAGGTAAGGAGACACCAGTGACATAGGTAGACAAGGTAAGGAGACACCAGTGACATAGGTAGACAAGGTAAGGAGTCAAGTAGGTAAGGAGACACCAGTGACATAGGTAGACAAGGTAAGGAGTGACGTAGGTAAGGAGACACCAGTGACATAGGTAGACAAGGTAAGGAGTCAAGTAGGTAAGGAGACACCAGTGACATAGGTAGACAAGGTAAGGAGTCAAGTAGGTAAGGAGACACCAGTGACATAGGTAGACAAGGTAAGGAGTCAAGTAGGTAAGGAGACACCAGTGACATAGGTAGACAAGGTAAGGAGTCAAGTAGGTAAGGAGACACCAGTGACATAGGTAGACAAGGTAAGGAGTCAAGTAGGTAAGGAGACACCAGTGACATAGGTAGACAAGGTAAGGAGTGACGTAGGTAAGGAGACACCAGTGACATAGGTAGACAAGGTAAGGAGTCAAGTAGGTAAGGAGACACCAGTGACATAGGTAGACAAGGTAAGGAGTCAAGTAGGTAAGGAGACACCAGTGACATAGGTAGACAAGGTAAAGAGTGACGAAGGTAAGGAGACACCAGTGACATAGGTAGACAAGGTAAGGAGACACCAGTGACATAGGTAGACAAGGTAAGGAGTCAAGTAGGTAAGGAGACACCAGTGACATAGGTAGACAAGGTAAGGAGTCAAGTAGGTAAGGAGACACCAGTGACATAGGTAGACAAGGTAAGGAGTCAAGTAGGTAAGGAGACACCAGTGACATAGGTAGACAAGGTAAGGAGTGACGTAGGTAAGGAGACACCAGTGACATAGGTAGACAAGGTAAGGAGTCAAGTAGGTAAGGAGACACCAGTGACATAGGTAGACAAGGTAAGGAGTCAAGTAGGTAAGGAGACACCAGTGACATAGGTAGACAAGGTAAGGAGACACCAGTGACATAGGTAGACAAGGTAAGGAGTGACGTAGGTAAGGAGACACCAGTGACATAGGTAGACAAGGTAAGGAGTGACGTAGGTAAGGATACACCAGTGACATAGGTAGACAAGGTAAGCAGACACCAGTGACATAGGTAGACAAGGTAAGGAGACACCAGTGACATAGGTAGACAAGGTAAGGAGTGAAGTAGGTAAGGAGACACCAGTGACATAGGTAGACAAGGTAAGGAGACACCAGTGACATAGGTAGACAAGGTAAGGAGTGACGTAGGTAAGCAGACACCAGTGACATAGGTAGACAAGGTAAGGAGACACCAGTGACATAGGTAGACAAGGTAAGCAGACACCAGTGACATAGGTAGACAAGGTAAGGAGACACCAGTGACATAGGTAGACAAGGTAAGGAGTGACGTAGGTAAGGAGACACCAGTGACATAGGTAGACAAGGTAAGGAGTGACGTAGGTAAGGAGACACCAGTGACATAGGTAGACAAGGTAAGCAGACACCAGTGACATAGGTAGACAAGGTAAGGAGACACCAGTGACATAGGTAGACAAGGTAAGGAGTGACGTAGGTAAGGAGACACCAGTGACATAGGTAGACAAGGTAAGGAGTGACGTAGGTAAGGATACACCAGTGACATAGGTAGACAAGGTAAGCAGACACCAGTGACATAGGTAGACAAGGTAAGGAGACACCAGTGACATAGGTAGACAAGGTAATGAGACACCAGTGACATAGGTAGACAAGGTAATGAGACACCAGTGACATAGGTAGACAAGGTAAGGAGACACCAGTGACATAGGTAGACAAGGTAATGAGACACCAGTGACATAGGTAGACAAGGTAAGGAGTGACGTAGGTAAGGAGACACCAGTGACATAGGTAGACAAGGTAAGCAGACACCAGTGACATAGGTAGACAAGGTAAGGAGTGAAGTAGGTAAGGAGACACCAGTGACATAGGTAGACAAGGTAAGCAGACACCAGTGACATAGGTAGACAAGGTAAGGAGACACCAGTGACATAGGTAGACAAGGTAAGGAGTGACGTAGGTAAGGAGACACCAGTGACATAGGTAGACAAGGTAAGGTGTGACGTAGGTAAGGAGACAACAGCGACATAGGTAGACAAGTTAAGGAGTGACGTAGGTAAGGAGACACCAGTGACATAGGTAGACAAGGTAAGGAGACACCAGTGACATAGGTAGACAAGGTAAGGAGTGACGTAGGTAAGGAGACACCAGTGACATAGGTAGACAAGGTAAGGAGACACCAGTGACATAGGTAGACAAGGTAAGGAGTGACGTAGGTAAGGAGACACCAGTGACATAGGTAGACAAGGTAAGGAGTGACGTAGGTAAGGATACACCAGTGACATAGGTAGACAAGGTAAGCAGACACCAGTGACATAGGTAGACAAGGTAAGGAGACACCAGTGACATAGGTAGACAAGGTAATGAGACACCAGTGACATAGGTAGACAAGGTAATGAGACACCAGTGACATAGGTAGACAAGGTAAGGAGACACCAGTGACATAGGTAGACAAGGTAATGAGACACCAGTGACATAGGTAGACAAGGTAAGGAGTGACGTAGGTAAGGAGACACCAGTGACATAGGTAGACAAGGTAAGCAGACACCAGTGACATAGGTAGACAAGGTAAGGAGTGAAGTAGGTAAGGAGACACCAGTGACATAGGTAGACAAGGTAAGCAGACACCAGTGACATAGGTAGACAAGGTAAGGAGACACCAGTGACATAGGTAGACAAGGTAAGGAGTGACGTAGGTAAGGAGACACCAGTGACATAGGTAGACAAGGTAAGGTGTGACGTAGGTAAGGAGACAACAGCGACATAGGTAGACAAGTTAAGGAGTGACGTAGGTAAGGAGACACCAGTGACATAGGTAGACAAGGTAAGGAGTGACGTAGGTAAGGAGACACCAGTGACATAGGTAGACAAGGTAAGGAGTGACGTAGGTAAGCAGACACCAGTGACATAGGTAGACAAGGTAAGGAGACACCAGTGACATAGGTAGACAAGGTAAGGAGTGACGTAGGTAAGGAGACACCAGTGACATAGGTAGACAAGGTAAGGAGTGACGTAGGTAAGGAGACACCAGTGACATACGTAGACAAGGTAAGGAGTGACGTAGGTAAGCAGACACCAGTGACATAGGTAGACAAGGTAAGGAGTGACGTAGGTAAGGAGACACCAGTGACATAGGTAGACAAGGTAAGGAGTGACGTAGGTAAGGAGACACCAGTGACATAGGTAGACAAGGTAAAGAGTGACGTAGGTAAGGATACACCAGTGACATAGGTAGACAAGGTAAGGAGTGACGTAGGTAAGGAGACACCAGTGACATAGGTAGACAAGGTAAGGAGTGACGTAGGTAAGGATACACCAGTGACATAGGTAGACAAGGTAAGGAGACACCAGTGACATAGGTAGACAAGGTAAGGAGACACCAGTGACATAGGTAGACAAGGTAAGGAGTGAAGTAGGTAAGGATACACCAGTGACATAGGTAGACAAGGTAAGGTTACACCAGTGACATAGGTAGACAAGGTAAGGATTGACGTAGGTAAGGATACACCAGTGACATAGGTAGACAAGGTAAGGTGTGACGTAGGTAAGGATACACCAGTGACATAGGTAGACAAGGTAAGGAGTGAAGTAGGTAAGGAGACACCAGTGACATAGGTAGACAAGGTAAGGAGTGACGTAGGTAAGGAGACACCAGTGACATAGGTAGACAAGGTAAGGAGTGAAGTAGGTAAGGAGACACCAGTGACATAGGTAGACAAGGTAAGGAGTGAAGTAGGTAAGGAGACACCAGTGACATAGGTAGACAAGGTAAGGAGATACCAGTGACATAGGTAGACAAGGTACGGAGACACCAGCGACATAGGTAGACAAGGTAAGGAGTGAAGTAGGTAAGGAGACACCAGTGACATAGGTAGACAAGGTAAGGAGACACCAGTGACATAGGTAGACAAGGTAAGGAGTGACGTAGGTAAGGAGACACCAGTGACATAGGTAGACAAGGTAAGGAGTGACGTAGGTAAGGAGACACCAGTGACATAGGTAGACAAGGTAAGGAGACACCAGTGACATAGGTAGACAAGGTAAGGAGTGACGTAGGTAAGGAGACACCAGTGACATAGGTAGACAAGGTAAGGAGTGACGTAGGTAAGGAGACACCAGTGACATAGGTAGACAAGGTAAGGAGTGACGTAGGTAAGGATACACCAGTGACATAGGTAGACAAGGTAAGCAGACACCAGTGACATAGGTAGACAAGGTAAGGAGACACCAGTGACATAGGTAGACAAGGTAAGGAGTGAAGTAGGTAAGGAGACACCAGTGACATAGGTAGACAAGGTAAGGAGACACCAGTGACATAGGTAGACAAGGTAAGGAGTGACGTAGGTAAGGAGACACCAGTGACATAGGTAGACAAGGTAAGCAGACACCAGTGACATAGGTAGACAAGGTAAGGAGACACCAGTGACATAGGTAGACAAGGTAAGGAGTGACGTAGGTAAGCAGACACCAGTGACATAGGTAGACAAGGTAAGGAGACACCAGTGACATAGGTAGACAAGGTAAGGAGTGACGTAGGTAAGCAGACACCAGTGACATAGGTAGACAAGGTAAGGAGACACCAGTGACATAGGTAGACAAGGTAAGCAGACACCAGTGACATAGGTAGACAAGGTAAGGAGACACCAGTGACATAGGTAGACAAGGTAAGGAGTGACGTAGGTATGGAGACACCAGTGACATAGGTAGACAAGGTAAGGTGTGACGTAGGTAAGGAGACAACAGCGACATAGGTAGACAAGTTAAGGAGTGACGTAGGTAAGGAGACACCAGTGACATAGGTAGACAAGGTAAGGAGTGACGTAGGTAAGGAGACACCAGTGACATAGGTAGACAAGGTAAGGAGTGACGTAGGTAAGCAGACACCAGTGACATAGGTAGACAAGGTAAGGAGACACCAGTGACATAGGTAGACAAGGTAAGGAGTGACGTAGGTAAGGAGACACCAGTGACATAGGTAGACAAGGTAAGGAGTGACGTAGGTAAGGAGACACCAGTGACATAGGTAGACAAGGTAAGGAGTGACGTAGGTAAGCAGACACCAGTGACATATGTAGACAAGGTAAGGAGTGACGTAGGTAAGGAGACACCAGTGACATAGGTAGACAAGGTAAGGAGTGACGTAGGTAAGGAGACACCAGTGACATAGGTAGACAAGGTAAAGAGTGACGTAGGTAAGGATACACCAGTGACATAGGTAGACAAGGTAAGGAGTGACGTAGGTAAGGAGACACCAGTGACATAGGTAGACAAGGTAAGGAGTGACGTAGGTAAGGATACACCAGTGACATAGGTAGACAAGGTAAGGAGTGACGTAGGTAAGCAGACACCAGTGACATAGGTAGACAAGGTAAGGAGACACCAGTGACATAGGTAGACAAGGTAAGGAGACACCAGTGACATAGGTAGACAAGGTAATGAGACACCAGTGACATAGGTAGACAAGGTAAGGAGACACCAGTGACATAGGTAGACAAGGTAAGGATACACCAGTGACATAGGTAGACAAGGTAAGGTGTGACGTAGGTAAGGAGACACCAGTGACATAGGTAGACAAGGTAAGGAGACACCAGTGACATAGGTAGACAAGGTAATGAGACACCAGTGACATAGGTAGTCAAGGTAAGGTGTGACGTAGGTAAGGAGACACCAGTGACATAGGTAGACAAGGTAAGGATTGACGTAGGTAAGGATACACCAGTGACATAGGTAGACAAGGTAAGGATTGACGTAGGTAAGGATACACCAGTGACATAGGTAGACAAGGTAAGGATTGACGTAGGTAAGGATACACCAGTGACATAGGTAGACAAGGTAAGGAGAGACGTAGGTAAGGAGACACCAGTGACATAGGTAGACAAGGTAAGGAGTGACGTAGGTAAGGAGACACCAGTGACATAGGTAGACAAGGTAAGGATTGACGTAGGTAAGGATACACCAGTGACATAGGTAGACAAGGTAAGGAGACACCAGTGACATAGGTAGACAAGGTAAGGAGACACCAGTGACATAGGTAGACAAGGTAATGAGACATCAGTGACATAGGTAGACAAGGTAAGGTGTGACGTAGGTAAGGAGACACCAGTGACATAGGTAGACAAGGTAAGGAGACACCAGTGACATAGGTAGACAAGGTAAGGAGACACCAGTGACATAGGTAGACAAGGTAATGAGACACCAGTGACATAGGTAGTCAAGGTAAGGAGAGACGTAGGTAAGGAGACACCAGTGACATAGGTAGACAAGGTAAGGAGTGACGTAGGTAAGGAGACACCAGTGACATAGGTAGACAAGGTAAGGAGAGACGTAGGTAAGGAGACACCAGTGACATAGGTAGACAAGGTAAGGAGTGACGTAGGTAAGGAGACACCAGTGACATAGGTAGACAAGGTAAAGAGTGACGTAGGTAAGGAGACACCAGTGACATAGGTAGACAAGGTAAGGAGTGAAGTAGGTAAGGAGACACCAGTGACATAGGTAGACAAGGTAAGGATACACCAGTGACATAGGTAGACAAGGTAAGGAGTGAAGTAGGTAAGGATACACCAGTGACATAGGTAGACAAGGTAAGGATACACCAGTGACATAGGTAGACAAGGTAAGGAGTGAAGTAGGTAAGGATACACCAGTGACATAGGTAGACAAGGTAAGGATACACCAGTGACATAGGTAGACAAGGTAAGGAGTGAAGTAGGTAAGGAGACACCAGTGACATAGGTAGACAAGGTAAGGAGTGACGTAGGTAAGGAGACAACAGTGACATAGGTAGACAAGGTAAGGATTGACGTAGGTAAGGATACACCAGTGACATAGGTAGACAAGGTAAAGAGTGACGTAGGTAAGGAGACACCAGTGACATAGGTAGACAAGGTAAGGAGTGACGTAGGTAAGGAGACAACAGTGACATAGGTAGACAAGGTAAGGATTGACGTAGGTAAGGATACAACAGTGACATAGGTAGACAAGGTAAGGATTGACGTAGGTAAGGATACACCAGTGACATAGGTAGACAAGGTAAGGAGTGACGTAGGTAAGGAGACAACAGTGACATAGGTAGACAAGGTAAGGATTGACGTAGGTAAGGATACACCAGTGACATAGGTAGACAAGGTAAGGATTGACGTAGGTAAGGAGACACCAGTGACATAGGTAGACAAGGTAAGGAGTGAAGTAGGTAAGGAGACACCAGTGACATAGGTAGACAAGGTAAGGAGTGACGTAGGTAAGGAGACAACAGTGACATAGGTAGACAAGGTAAGGATTGACGTAGGTAAGGATACACCAGTGACATAGGTAGACAAGGTAAAGAGTGACGTAGGTAAGGAGACACCAGTGACATAGGTAGACAAGGTAATGAGACACCAGTGACATAGGTAGACAAGGTAGGGAGTGACGTAGGTAAGGATACACCAGTGACATAGGTAGACAAGGTAATGAGACACCAGTGACATAGGTAGACAAGGTAGGGAGTGACGTAGGTAAGGATACACCAGTGACATAGGTAGACAAGGTAAAGAGTGACGTAGGTAAGGAGACACCAGTGACATAGGTAGACAAGGTAATGAGACACCAGTGACATAGGTAGACAAGGTAGGGAGTGACGTAGGTAAGGATACACCAGTGACATAGGTAGACAAGGTAATGAGACACCAGTGACATAGGTAGACAAGGTAGGGAGTGACGTAGGTAAGGATACACCAGTGACATAGGTAGACAAGGTAATGAGACACCAGTGACATAGGTAGACAAGGTAAGGATACACCAGTGACATAGGTAGACAAGGTAAGGAGTGACGTAGGTAAGGAGACACCAGTGACATAGGTAGACAAGGTAAGCAGTGACGTAGGTAAGGATACACCAGTGACATAGGTAGACAAGGTAAGGAGTGAAGTAGGTAAGGAGACACCAGTGACATAGGTAGACAAGGTAAGGAGACACCAGTGACATAGGTAGACAAGGTAAGGAGTGAAGTAGGTAAGGATACACCAGTGACATAGGTAGACAAGGTAAGGTTACACCAGTGACATAGGTAGACAAGGTAAGGATTGACGTAGGTAAGGATACACCAGTGACATAGGTAGACAAGGTAAGGTGTGACGTAGGTAAGGATACACCAGTGACATAGGTAGACAAGGTAAGGAGTGAAGTAGGTAAGGAGACACCAGTGACATAGGTAGACAAGGTAAGGAGTGAAGTAGGTAAGGAGACACCAGTGACATAGGTAGACAAGGTAAGGAGTGACGTAGGTAAGGAGACACCAGTGACATAGGTAGACAAGGTAAGGAGTGAAGTAGGTAAGGATACACCAGTGACATAGGTAGACAAGGTAAGGTTACACCAGTGACATAGGTAGACAAGGTAAGGATTGACGTAGGTAAGGAGACACCAGTGACATAGGTAGACAAGGTAAGGAGTGAAGTAGGTAAGGATACACCAGTGACATAGGTAGACAAGGTAAGGTTACACCAGTGACATAGGTAGACAAGGTAAGGAGTGAAGTAGGTAAGGAGACACCAGTGACATAGGTAGACAAGGTAAGGAGTGAAGTAGGTAAGGATACACCAGTGACATAGGTAGACAAGGTAAGGTGTGACGTAGGTAAGGATACACCAGTGACATAGGTAGACAAGGTAAGGAGTGAAGTAGGTAAGGAGACACCAGTGACATAGGTAGACAAGGTAAGGAGTGAAGTAGGTAAGGAGACACCAGTGACAGAGGTAGACAAGGTAAGGAGTGACGTAGGTAAGGAGACACCAGTGACATAGGTAGACAAGGTAAGGAGTGAAGTAGGTAAGGAGACACCAGTGACATAGGTAGACAAGGTAAGGAGTGACGTAGGTAAGGAGACACCAGTGACATAGGTAGACAAGGTAAGGAGTGAAGTAGGTAAGGAGACACCAGTGACATAGGTAGACAAGGTAAGGAGTGAAGTAGGTAAGGAGACACCAGTGACATAGGTAGACAAGGTAAGGAGTGAAGTAGGTAAGGAGACACCAGTGACATAGGTAGACAAGGTAAGGAGTGAAGTAGGTAAGGAGACACCAGTGACATAGGTAGACAAGGTAAGGAGTGACGTAGGTAAGGAGACACCAGTGACATAGGTAGACAAGGTAAGGAGTGAAGTAGGTAAGGAGACACCAGTGACATAGGTAGACAAGGTAAGGAGTGAAGTAGGTAAGGAGACACCAGTGACATAGGTAGACAAGGTAAGGAGTGACGTAGGTAAGGAGACACCAGTGACATAGGTAGACAAGGTAAGGAGTGAAGTAGGTAAGGAGACACCAGTGACATAGGTAGACAAGGTAAGGAGTGAAGTAGGTAAGGAGACACCAGTGACATAGGTAGACAAGGTAAGGAGTGACGTAGGTAAGGAGACACCAGTGACATAGGTAGACAAGGTAAGGAGTGAAGTAGGTAAGGAGACACCAGTGACATAGGTAGACAAGGTAAGGAGTGAAGTAGGTAAGGAGACACCAGTGACAGAGGTAGACAAGGTAAGGAGTGACGTAGGTAAGGAGACACCAGTGACATAGGTAGACAAGGTAAGGAGTGACGTAGGTAAGGAGACACCAGTGACATAGGTAGACAAGGTAAGGAGTGAAGTAGGTAAGGAGACACCAGTGACATAGGTAGACAAGGTAAGGAGTGAAGTAGGTAAGGAGACACCAGTGACATAGGTAGACAAGGTAAGGAGTGAAGTAGGTAAGGAGACACCAGTGACATAGGTAGACAAGGTAAGGAGTGACGTAGGTAAGGAGACACCAGTGACATAGGTAGACAAGGTAAGGAGTGAAGTAGGTAAGGAGACACCAGTGACATAGGTAGACAAGGTAAGGAGTGAAGTAGGTAAGGAGACACCAGTGACATAGGTAGACAAGGTAAGGAGTGAAGTAGGTAAGGAGACACCAGTGACATAGGTAGACAAGGTAAGGAGTGAAGTAGGTAAGGAGACACCAGTGACATAGGTAGACAAGGTAAGGAGTGAAGTAGGTAAGGAGACACCAGTGACATAGGTAGACAAGGTAAGGAGTGACGTAGGTAAGGAGACACCAGTGACATAGGTAGACAAGGTAAGGAGTGAAGTAGGTAAGGAGACACCAGTGACATAGGTAGACAAGGTAAGGAGTGAAGTAGGTAAGGAGACACCAGTGACATAGGTAGACAAGGTAAGGAGTGACGTAGGTAAGGAGACACCAGTGACATAGGTAGACAAGGTAAGGAGTGAAGTAGGTAAGGAGACACCAGTGACATAGGTAGACAAGGTAAGGAGTGAAGTAGGTAAGGAGACACCAGTGACAGAGGTAGACAAGGTAAGGAGTGACGTAGGTAAGGAGACACCAGTGACATAGGTAGACAAGGTAAGGAGATACCAGTGACATAGGTAGACAAGGTACGGAGACACCAGCGACATAGGTAGACAAGGTAAGGAGTGAAGTAGGTACGGAGACACCAGTGACATAGGTAGACAAGGTAAGGAGTGAAGTAGGTAAGGAGACACCAGTGACATAGGTAGACAAGGTAAGGAGTGAAGTAGGTAAGGAGACACCAGTGACATAGGTAGACAAGGTAAGGAGTGAAGTAGGTAAGGAGACACCAGTGACATAGGTAGACAAGGTAAGGAGTGAAGTAGGTAAGGAGACACCAGTGACAGAGGTAGACAAGGTAAGGAGATACCAGTGACATAGGTAGACAAGGTACGGAGACACCAGCGACATAGGTAGACAAGGTAAGGAGTGAAGTAGGTAAGGAGACACCAGTGACAGAGGTAGACAAGGTAAGGAGATACCAGTGACATAGGTAGACAAGGTACGGAGACACCAGCGACATAGGTAGACAAGGTAAGGAGTGAAGTAGGTAAGGAGACAACAGTGACAGAGGTAGACAAGGTAAGGAGATACCAGTGACATAGGTAGACAAGGTAAGGAGTGAAGTAGGTAAGGAGACACCAGTGACATAGGTAGACAAGGTAAGGAGTGAAGTAGGTAAGGAGACACCAGTGACAGAGGTAGACAAGGTAAGGAGATACCAGTGACATAGGTAGACAAGGTACGGAGACACCAGCGACATAGGTAGACAAGGTAAGGAGTGAAGTAGGTAAGGAGACACCAGTGACATAGGTAGACAAGGTAAGGAGACACCAGTGACATAGGTAGACAAGGTAAGGAGTGACGTAGGTAAGGAGACACCAGTGACATAGGTAGACAAGGTACGGAGACACCAGCGACATAGGTAGACAAGGTAAGGAGTGAAGTAGGTAAGGAGACACCAGTGACATAGGTAGACAAGGTAAGGAGACACCAGTGACATAGGTAGACAAGGTAAGGAGTGAAGTAGGTAAGGAGACACCAGTGACATAGGTAGACAAGGTAAGGAGACACCAGTGACATAGGTAGACAAGGTAAGGAGTGACGTAGGTAAGGAGACACCAGTGACATAGGTAGACAAGGTAAGGAGTGACGTAGGTAAGGAGACACCAGTGACATAGGTAGACAAGGTAAGGAGTGACGTAGGTAAGGAGACACCAGTGACATAGGTAGACAAGGTAAGGAGACACCAGTGACATAGGTAGACAAGGTAAGCAGACACCAGTGACATAGGTAGACAAGGTAAGGAGACACCAGTGACATAGGTAGACAAGGTAAGGAGTGAAGTAGGTAAGGAGACACCAGTGACATAGGTAGACAAGGTAAGGAGTGACGTAGGTAAGGAGACACCAGTGACATAGGTAGACAAGGTAAGGAGACACCAGTGACATAGGTAGACAAGGTAAGGAGACACCAGTGACATAGGTAGACAAGGTAAGCAGACACCAGTGACATAGGTAGACAAGGTAAGGAGACACCAGTGACATAGGTAGACAAGGTAAGGAGTGACGTAGGTAAGCAGACACCAGTGACATAGGTAGACAAGGTAAGGAGACACCAGTGACATAGGTAGACAAGGTAAGCAGACACCAGTGACATAGGTAGACAAGGTAAGGAGACACCAGTGACATAGGTAGACAAGGTAAGGAGTGAAGTAGGTAAGGAGACACCAGTGACATAGGTAGACAAGGTAAGGAGACACCAGTGACATAGGTAGACAAGGTAAGGATTGACGTAGGTAAGGAGACACCAGTGACATAGGTAGACAAGGTACGGAGTGACGTAGGTAAGGAGACACCAGTGACATAGGTAGACAAGGTAAGGAGTGACGTAGGTAAGGAGACACCAGTGACATAGGTAGACAAGGTACGGAGACACCAGCGACATAGGTAGACAAGGTAAGGTGTGACGTAGGTAAGGAGACAACAGCGACATAGGTAGACAAGTTAAGGAGTGACGTAGGTAAGGAGACACCAGTGACATAGGTAGACAAGGTAAGGAGTGACATAGGTAAGGAGACACCAGTGACATAGGTAGACAAGGTAAGGAGACACCAGTGACATAGGTAGACAAGGTAAGGAGTGACGTAGGTAAGGAGACACCAGTGACATAGGTAGACAAGGTAAGGAGACACCAGTGACATAGGTAGACAAGGTAAGGAGACACCAGTGACATAGGTAGACAAGGTAAGGAGTGACGTAGGTAAGGAGACACCAGTGACATAGGTAGACAAGGTAAGGAGACACCAGTGACATAGGTAGACAAGGTAAGGAGTGACGTAGGTAAGGAGACACCAGTGACATAGGTAGACAAGGTAAGGAGTGACGTAGGTAAGGAGACACCAGTGACATAGGTAGACAAGGTAAAGAGTGACGTAGGTAAGGATACACCAGTGACATAGGTAGACAAGGTAAGGAGTGACGTAGGTAAGGAGACACCAGTGACATAGGTAGACAAGGTAAGGAGTGACGTAGGTAAGCAGACACCAGTGACATAGGTAGACAAGGTAAGGAGACACCAGTGACATAGGTAGACAAGGTAAGGAGTGACGTAGGTAAGGAGACACCAGTGACATAGGTAGACAAGGTAAGGAGACACCAGTGACATAGGTAGACAAGGTAAGGAGTGACGTAGGTAAGGATACACCAGTGACATAGGTAGACAAGGTAAGGAGTGACGTAGGTAAGGAGACACCAGTGACATAGGTAGACAAGGTAAAGAGTGACGTAGGTAAGGATACACCAGTGACATAGGTAGACAAGGTAAGGAGACACCAGTGACATAGGTAAACAAGGTAAGCAGACACCAGTGACATAGGTAGACAAGGTAAAGAGTGACGTAGGTAAGGATACACCAGTGACATAGGTAAACAAGGTAAGGAGTGACGTAGGTAAGGATACACCAGTGACATAGGTAGACAAGGTAAGGAGACACCAGTGACATAGGTAGACAAGTTAAGGAGGTCCTTAAGCGTGATTTTAGGGAACTTGGTAGAAAGCTGTCCTGACGAAGGGTCTCGACCCGAAACGTTGACTGCTCCTTTCAATGGATGCTGCCCGACCTGCTGAGTTCATCGAGCTGTTTTGTACGTCTTGATTTGACCACAGCATCTGCAGTGTACTTTGTGTTGAAAAACAGGATGTCCAGGGTAATAATCTTTGGATTGCTGCCTGTGCCGTGTGCCAGTGAGGGTAAGAATATGATGATTTGACAAGTGAATGCGTGGCCGAGGAACTGTTGCAGGGGACAGGGGTTCAGATTTATGGCTCATTTGGAACTCTTCTCGGGAAGATATGACCTGTACAAAAGGGATGGGTTGCACTTACAAGGAGGTGCTTACGGGCAGATTTGCAAGAGTTGTTCAGGAGGGTTTAAACTAATTCGGTAGGGGGATGGGAACTGCAGTGATAGTGCTGAGGATGAGGTAGTTGGTTTCCAAACAGTGGCAACCTGTAGTGGGACTGCTAGCAAGGAGAGGATGAGTTGCAATGTTAAAGGGAGACAAAATCGAAAAGGGTGAATACAGGACTGAAGGTGTTATATTTGAATGTGTGCAGTATACGGAATAAGGTAGATGAACTTGTAGCACAGGTACAGATTGGCATGTATGATGTTTTAGGCATCACTGAATCCTGGCTGAAATAAGATTATAGCTGGGAGCTTAATATCCAAGGACACACTGTATTGAAAGGTCAAGCAGGTGGACAGAGGGTGTGGTGTGGCTCTGTTGGTAAAAAATGAAATCAAATCCTTAGACAGAGGTGACATAGGGTTGGAAGGTGTTGAATCATTGTGAGTAGGAACTACAAAGGTGAAAACTCCCTGATGGGAGTTATATAAACACCCCCAAACAGTAATACAGACACCCAACAGGAGATATAAGATGCATGCCAGAAGGGCAATGTTACAATAGTCATGGGGGATTTCAATATGCAGGTAGTCTGGGAAAATCAGGTTGATGCTGGATCCCAAGAGAGGGAATTTCTAGAATGCCTATGAGATGGCTTTTTAGAGCAACTCATAGTTTAACCCACTAGGGGACCAGCTATTCTGGATGAAGTGTTGTGCAATAAACTGGAATTGATTAGAGAGCGTAAGGTGAAAGAAACCTTAGGGGAAAGTAATCATAGTAGGTGTAGGACTCTCAGTACCAGTAACTGTGGTGTTTACTGTTCAGGCTAACAAAATGGCTTCACTATATTGTTATAATGAAATGGCTTCCCTGTAATGCTATTTAATGCTGTAATGGGTTACTGTATCTGGAATGTTTGGTTTATGACTGCAGATAAAGGGGGGAACTAACCAATGGAGAATTGTTATGCTACCTTGTATCTGTGAGCTGAGCGGCAGTTCACGGTCTTTTATTGGGAGGCGAGCAAGGAGAACGGACGTGTGAGGAGTGGACAGCGGTTCCATGGTAGCGGATACTGAATGTCAGTGGTTCGGACGGTGGCCGAAGGCTCGGAAGGTAGTTGTGTTTGGAACAGGAGGTGTGAGCTCCAATGCATTAAAATATTATGTGCACAAACTGATAAACTTACTGATTTGACGCCTTTATGTTATCTGTTTCTACTAACCCATCACTAAGAAATAACTATAAAGTTGCAATTATTTACTTGCCTTTGGTGTATTGTCTGGTATTTGTGTTGCGAATGTGTGCTGGGGGGCATTACACCATATTTACACCAAAGTATTGCACTGTTGGCGGGGCGACGGCGGTTCACCCTAGGCGAACGGGGGTAAATTGGGGGCACGGATGCTACATTTGATTGAATTCACCCTAATATTTGAGAAGGAGGAGCTAAAGTCACTTGTTTATTTATTATTATGTTTTGTTTTATTATTATGTTTCCCGCTCTGCTAGATTATGTATTGTATTGAACTGCTACTGCTAAGTTAACAAATTTCACGTCACACGCCAGTAATAATAAATCTGATTCTTATGTATCAGTATTACAGTGGAGTAAAGGAAATTACAGAGGCATGAGAGAGGAGCTGGCCAGATTGATAGGAAAAGAACACTGGCATGGATGATGGCAGAACTGAAATGGCTGGAATTTCTGGAAGCAATTCCAAAGGCACAGGATATGTACATCCCAAAAAGGAAGAAGTATTCTAAAGGTGATATAACACAACCATGTCTAACAAGAGGAGTCAAAGCCAACATAAAAGTCAAAGAAAGGGCATATAATAGAGCAAAAATTAGTGGGAGGATTGGGAAGCTTTCAAAAACCAAAAGAAGGCAACTAAAAAAGTCTTAAAGATGGAATACAAAAGTAAGCTAGCCAATAATATTAAAGAGGGATACTGAAAGTTTCTTCAGATACATAAATTGCAAAAGAGAGGCAAGAGTGAATATTGAACACAGGAAAATGACGCTGGAGAAGTAATAATAGTGGACAAGAAAATGACGGACGAACTGAAAAAGTATTTTGCATCAATCTTCATAGTGAAAGCCACAAGAAATATGGTTCCAGAAGACCAGAAAATAACAAATGTCACTCCGCTCTTCAAGAAGGGAGAGAGGCAGAAGAAAGGAAATTATAAGCCAGTTTATCTGACCTCAGTGGCTGGGAAGATGTTGGAATTGATTATTAAGTATTTAGTTTTGGGGTACTGGAAGGCACCTGATATGATAGGCCATATTCAGTATGATTTCCTCAAGGGAACATCTTGTTTGACAAATCTATTGGAATTCTTCGAAAAAATAACTATCAGGATAGACAAAGGAGAATCAGCAGATATTCAGAAGGCCTTTGACAAGGTACCACACATGGGGCTTCCTCTTCTCTTCCTCTTCCTCTTCCTCTTCCCAACTTTTCAAAACTTTTCAATCAGTTGGTGGTTCTCTTGGTGGCCAAACAAAGATTTAACAGTAAAACAAAATACATATAAGTCAAACAGCCTCTTGAACAATATGCTTCTCTGAATTTTATATCGATTACAACTCAGCAAAACATGCTGAACTGTCTCTGGACTACCACAGTCACATAATCCAGTAGGATGTTTCCTATTATCTTTAAGTAATAGTTTAGCCCACAATGCCCCAACTTAAGTTTTGTTAATTTCACAATATCTCTACAATTTTAAGAGTAACAGTCTGAGGCTTTTTTAACTAGTGGGTGACTAGAAAAGAAATGCCTTCCCTTTGATTCATTATTCAAATCCTTCTGCTTAAAAATTTAAGAACCTGTGGTATTACAGGAAAGATTCTAGCATGCATAAATCAGTGGCTGATTGGTAGGAGGCAAAGAGTCAGAATAAAGGGGCATTTCAACCGTCTCCCTTTTTTTAACATTCGGCGTCTATTTAATATTTTATACTCAGCTCCAACTGGGACTCCAGAATGTGTTATCTCCCTTGATGCGGAGAAAGCATTTGATTGTATAGAGTGGAACTACCTTTTAGCAGTCTTAGAAAAATTTGACCTCGGCCAAAGTTTCATCTCTTGGATCCAATTGCTGTACCTGTGTCCTACTGCTTCTGTTCTAACTAACTTTCAGAAATCCCAAGTATTCAATCTCAAACGTGGCACCCGTCAGGGATGCCCCTTAAGTCCCTTTCTCTTTGATTTGGCTATAGAACCTCTGGCGATAGCATTTCGAAAATGTCCTGAACTGACCGGGATTTGGAGAGGGGGTGTTGAACATAAAGTCTCTCTCTATGCTGATGACTTACTACTCTTTCTCTCATATCCGTCTACATCCTTACCTCTAATGTTTTTACTTCTTGACCAGTTTAGCCAGATCTCTGGCTATAAACTCAACTTACATAAGAGTGAACTTTTCCCAATTAATAAAGAAGCACAAGAACTAATATTTCAAGATCTCCCTTTTAAAGTAGTCCATAATCAATTTACTTATCTTGGAATTACAGTCACAAGGAAGTTTAAAGATCTCTTTCATGAAAACTTTGTCAACCTTTCATATGCTACAAAACAGAGTCTGGTACAATGGTCACCTCTATCTATGTCCTTGGTAGGTCGTATCAATGTCGTCAAAATGTATGTTCTCCCCAAATTCTTATACTTATTTCAATCTATCCCAATTTTTATTCCTAAATCTTTTTTTGATTCTTTAGACTCTATTATTTTGTCATATCTGTGGCAGAATAAGCGCTCTAGAATTAATAAAATCCACCTCCAAAAATCTAAAAAAGAGGGTGGCATGGCTTTACCTAACTTTCGCTTATATTACTGGGTAGCTAATATACGTTGTGCTGCCTTCTGGTCTTTCTTCCACGGTCAACCTGAGTGCCCTAACTGGGTGGCAATGGAGTTGTGCTCCACTAAAGAATTATCTATATCTGCACTTCTTGGCTCTGCACTCCCTAGCAGTCTGCCCAGATCAATAGCTAATCCTCTGGTTAGACACACTTTGCGTATATGGGCTCAGTTCAGGAAATGCTATGGTTTCCAGGGGTTTTCCATTTCTAGCCCTGTCGCACATAATCACCTTTTTTTACCTACCACGTTCGATTCAGCATTCCATGTTTGGTATAGGAAGGGCATTAGACATTTTGAAGATCTCTTCATTGATAACCGCTTCGCTTCTTTTCAACAGCTCTCTGTTAAGTTCAACCTGCCTAACGCTCACTTTTTCAGATATCTCCAAATCCGACACTTTACTGCTCCTTTAATTCCTAACTTTCCTGAAATGCCTGCGAAAAATGCTATGGACCTATTTCTCTCCATTAATCCACTAGGTAAAGGTTTAATTTCAATTATCCAAGATAAACTAGCAGCCTTACGACGGGCCCCTGTGAATAAAATTAAAATGGCCTGGGAGCAGGATTTAAATATCTCCTTATCCGAGGAGAGCTGGGACTCAGTTCTCAAATCGGTCAACTCAACCTCTCTTTGTGCTCGCCATTGTCTCTTACAGTTTAAGATTGTTCATAGAGCCCATATGTCTAAATCTAAACTATCTCGATTCTACCCTGGCATTAGTCCGCTCTGTGATAAATGCAAGGGGGGTGTGGCCTCTCTCATCCATATGTACTGGCTCTGTCCTAGCTTGGAGAAATTCTGGAAAGATGTCTTTACTACACTATCGGGTATTCTGAATCAGCACCTAGAACCTAACCCCTTAATTGCTCTGTTCGGTTTTTGGGGCGAGACAGATTTATGTCTGGGTCCGACCAAATGCCGAATACTATCCTTTGCCTCTCTCTTGGCGAGACGCTTGATCCTCCTTAGATGGAGAGATGTTGCCCCGCCCACTCATGCGCAATGGCTTAACGACATTATGGCCTGCTTGGACCTCGAAAAAATTCATTATTCAGTTCTCAATTCGGATTTAAAGTTCCATAAGATCTGGGGGCCTTTTATCGAGTACTTTCATAACCTTCCTCTTGACTAGGGTTTTTTTTTCTTTTCAGTCCCTTGCTTTCAGCTCCCTTTTTTTTTCTGGTAGTAGGCATTATTATCCTCTGTTGCTAAGTTGCACAGTCTGGGAGTTTGACTGTCCGGACTTATACTCTCTATACTGTGTGGTGGTTGGTCTGGAATTGTTTTTTTTTTCTTGTGTTGTGGGGTTTGGGGAGGACACTAAGCTCACTTGTCTTTAATTTAGGTGCTTTTTTGTTAAATTCTCTTCCTGTGTAGCATATTGATATTGTATGCTTAACCTTGCTCTGTATTAATGCTCCTCATTGGGATTTGGGGTTTTTAATTTTGTAAAATGTTTTGAAAAACTAATTAAAAAATTTAAAAAAAAAAGAATAAAGGGGCATTTTTTGGTTGGCTGTCACTAATTAGTGGTCCGCAGGGATCAGTATTGTGGCTGCCTCTTTTCATGTTCTGTGTCAATGATTTGGATGATGGAATTGATGGCTTTATGACCAAATTTGTGGATGATACGAAGATTGGTGGAGGGGCAGGTGGTGTTCAAGAACCAGGGGGTTTGCAGAAAGACTTAGACAGATTTTGAGAATGGGCAAAGAGGTGGCAGGAAAGACCATAAGACACAGGAGCAGAACTAGGCCATTCAGCCTTTTGAGTTTGCTCCACCATTTCATCATGGCTGATCCCAGACACCTACCTTCTCACCATATCCTTTGATGACCTGACCGATCAGGAAACTATCTTAAATATACCCACAGACTTTGCCTCCACCGCAGTCTGTGGCAGAGCATTCCACAGATTCATTACACTCTGGCAAAAAATTCCTCCTTACCTCTGTTCTAAAGGGTTGCCCCTCAATAGAGAGTTTAACATAAAGGTACCCTTAGGAGGCAGTGATCATAATATGATTGAATTCATACGGCGGTTTGAGAGGGAGAAGCACAAGTCACATGTATCAGTGTCGGAATGGAATAAAGGGAATTACAGAGACATGAGAGTTGAGCTTGCCCAGGTGGATTGGAGGAGGATACTGGCAGGATGACGGCAGAGCAGAGGTGGCTGAAGTTTCTGGGAATATTTCACAAGGCACAGAATAGATATGTCCCACAGAAGTTCTCAAGTGGCGGGGGCAGGCAGCCATGGTTGCTGACAAGGGAAGCTAAGGACTGCGCAAACGCCAAGGAAAGAGCATATAAAGTAGCAAAAGTGAGTGGGAAGTTGGATGATTGGGAAGCTTTCAAAATCTAACAAAAGACCACTAAAAAAGCCATAAGGAGGGAAAAGACAAAATATGGGGGAAACTATTCAATAATATAAAGCAGGACACTAAAAGTTTTTTCAGTTCTATAAAAAGTAAAATGGAGATGAGAGTTGATATTGGACCACTGGAAAATGATGCTGGTGAGGTAGTAATGGAGGACGAAGAAATGGCAGGTAAACTTAATAGGTACTTGCAATCTCTCTTCACTGTGGAAGACACTAGCAGTGTGTCAGAGATCCGTGAGTGTCAGGGAGCAGGAGTGAGTGCCAGGGAGCAGGAGTGAGTGCCAGGGAGCAGGAGTGAGTGTCAGGGAGCAGGAGTGAGTGCCAGGGAGCAGGAGTGAGTGTCAGGGAGCAGGAGTGAGTGTCATTGCTATAATGAAGGAAAGAGTGCTAGGCAAACTCCAAGGTCTTAAGGTGAATAGGTCACCTGGACCAGATGGACAACATCCCACAGTCGTGATAGAGGTTGCTGAAGAGATAACGGATGTATTGGTCATGATCTTTCAAGAATCACTCGATTCTGGCATAGTCCCGGAGGACTGGAGGATTGCAAATCTCTTTAAAATGGGAGGAAGTCAAAAGAAAGGAACTTATAGGCCAGATAGCCCTTCCTCAGTGGCTGGGAAAATGTTGGAGCCTATTATTAAGGTTAAGGTTTTGGGGGACTTGGAGACTAACGATAAAGTAAAACAATATCTGTGATCTCTTTGCCGTGATGGCTATAAAGTAGTTTGCTTTAGTAAAGTTGATTGAGAGTCAGGAAGCTGACAGAAACCCCTTTGCTCTTGATTGAATGTGGCAAATACAGGGTCTTCTCTGTCTGTCAGCAAAGAAGGATTGGTTATCTGTTTCATCAGACAGACAGAACCTCCAACAGTACAGCCATCTCTCTGTAATTCAGCTGGAGTTTGTCCTATGGAAAACTGAAATTCTCAATCTTCTCAGTCAGAGTTGAGAATGCTGTCCACTTCACCTCAAGCCAGCAACAACAGCAGTAACACCTATACCTGAAAGATCTGTAGACTTTGATTTGAGAGCCCCTGTGAACTTCATAGAGTTGTACAATCAGAAACATTCCTTTGGCCCACAGTGTTCATTGTACCCATATGTACTGCATTCACCAGAAGCCTCTATTGCCATAGGTGGCAGAGTGGTGCTTGTAATCCCCAGATCTAGACACTTTCCAATGCTCATGAGAGTCTGCTTAATCTTTCCTCAGATGACAACTATCTAGCTTCCACTTCCCACATCAGGAATCAATCACAGCACTCCCCTATCTCATATATTTCCTTCCTCAAAAAAGACCAGACTTGTACACAATATTTCAGATGTGATTTTACCGAGACGCTATATAATTTCAGCAAGAAGTCTCTATTCTTTGTTCAGATCTTGCATTCAAGGCCAACATATCATTTCCTTTCATGTCATGGTCTGACATGATGACATTGTTATATACGGATTTTTAGCTTACCTTTATTGTGTAGGTTTTGGAGTTTAATAAAATGAGTATGGATTTCATTAAACATAAAATGCTTCAATTCATCGTATTTGTGAAAACCTGCATTGATAGCCCTGAAGCTCTCAGGCAATTCCAGACTTATTAAACATATCAGCCAACACAGTCACTTTGAAACTGCTGGAGATTTGGGAGCAAAATGCCCTCTCTTGGTTCATACAAGCTGAGGCCAATGACACCAAATTCTGCCATGTGCTCAGCAATTCCACATGGTGAGTGGGGGTCTGCTTGGACATCCGCCTGAACATGATAAATACCAACTGCTGAACACTCACCTTTTACAGACTGTTGGACTATCAGAGTCTGAGCGTGCTAAACAGTTACTCTCCCTACCCAGTCTCGGTGATGCTGGGCCTTCAGAGCAAATGGACCACATGCTGCCTCTGCTGGGAAATCACCATCCTTGTTTTATTTTAAAGAACTCTTCATGCAGCAAATGCCTGATCAAGTTCGCATAGCCCTCACTAGTGCACCAGTGATGGACTATAGGGGGCTTGTTAAGATGGCTGATAGTCTGCACTCAGCCAGGCTGTGGTGCATCATTCCTCCTCCTTTCTCTACCTCAATAAGCCCAGTCTACATAGGACATTCACATCTGTGAAACAGACAATGCCTTTTTTAAAAACCATGCACAAACAGTGCTACCGCATTGGGGCATCAGAGGTCTGTGAACACTGGGGATTTCAGCTGCTAGGATTGTCTACTGTTCATTACGGACACCCTTTCAGGGCAACTCTTCCTGTGTGACACAGGTGCTTAAGTGAGTGTGCTGCCAGCATCGCCTATTGATGAGAAGGCAAAGAGTGAGGAAACCTTGCTGGAGGCCACCAACAGCAGCAGAATCCAGACTTACGGGACAAATGGGTGATGCTCTGCTTCAGTGGGTAACATTACACATGGGGCTTCATCCTGGCTAAACTGACTTGACCTCTCGGTGCAGATTTCCTGTGTGCCCAAGGACTGTTGTTCGATCTTAAGAACTGCCGGCTTGTGGATGTCAAGGACTTTGGGTCGTCACCCTGCTCCCCCAGTAAGTTCCCCACAATGACTCTGTCAAGCGCATGCACCACTGTATGTGAGTTTACTCGAGAGCTGGGTGAACTCCCAGTCCTCAGCAAGCCCACTTTCTCCACTACAGTCGCAAAACATGGGGTCCAGCACCACATTTCCACAACTGGTCCACCAGTCCTTGCCTACGTGCGTAGACTGGGCCCAGAAAAGCTGGAAGCCACGAAGGCTGAGTTTGCCAGCATGGGAAGACCTGGGATTGTACGCCAGTTGAATAGCCCCTGGGCTTTACCCCTCCGCATGGTCCCCAAGTCTGATGGTGGTTGTTGCCTATGTGGTGATCACTGATGCTTTAACAAGTCCACCACCCCCGATTGTCACCCAATCCCACACATTCAAGACTTTACTCCATGTTTAACCAGAAAGTTAATTTTTTACAAAGTCGATCTAGTTAGAGACTACCCTCAGGTGCCTGTTGGCTCGGAGTATATTCACAAAACAACTGTGATAACCCCGTTTGGCCTTGTTCAGTTTCTGTGCATGCCATTTGGATTGAAAAATTCAGCACAGACTTTCCAACAGCTGATGGACTCTCTATTAAAAGACTTAGATGTTCTTTTTCTTTACCCACATGACATACTTGTTGCCAGAGCATCCAAATCCGAACACTTATCTCATCTCCGCACAATTTTCAAACACTTAAGCCAACATGGGTTGATTATTAACCCTGCTAAATTCCAGTCCGGGTTGTCAACCATTGATTTTCTCAGCCTTTCAAAGGTAGACGTTATTATAAATTTCCCACCACCCCGTACTACCAAAAAATGACAGGAGTTTTTAGGCACGGTGAGTATCACTGCTTCATTTGGCAAACTGCTGAACGTATGCTCTCCCTGTGTAGTGCGCTTAAAGACAATACCCTCAATCATAGGCTTGACTGGTCAGCGGACATGACCAAGGCATTCGATGACACCAAACGATCTCGTTCAAACGCAACCCGACCGATGCATCTGCTCCCTACCAATGCCTCAGACTATACTGTGGGTGCTGTGCATGAACAATTGATTGGAGGCGTGTGGCAGCAGCTTGTCTTCTTGAGCCGGCTGCTCAGTCCCCTCCGAAAGGAAGTACGGCATGTTTGACCGTGAGCTCCTCGGTCTCTGTCTGGCTGTCCGCCATTTTTGCTCTCTTCTAGAGGGTTACCATTTCACAGATTTCATTGACCATGAACTGCTCATGCACACAAGGTTTGCACTAAAGTTTGTTTGGCACGGCCTCAGAAAGGGTGTTGGCATGTTTTGAGGTGCCTGAGTGATGGTTTGACCATGTCAATGTGGACCTAGTTGGTCCTCTTCTCCTCTCCCGTGGTTTCACACACCTCCTTACCATGGTGGACCACACCACCAGGCGTCAAGAGGTTGTGCCTCCAGCATCGACAATGGCCACAGACGTGTCTCGGGCAGTCATCAACACCTGGGTTGCTCAGTTTGGTGCCCCATTTGATATTTCCTCTGACCATGGTTGCCAATTCATTTCAGACTTCTGGGCTGTGGTGGCCCAGAACTTTGGTGTTAGGCTACATCATAACACGGTGTATCACCCACAGTCTAGTGGCCTGCATGAGCAGTTTCACTGCTCCTTAAAGGCTGCTCTGAGGGCTTCCCTGACCGATGAGAGTTGGCATGATCGTCTCCCATGGGTCTTGCTGGGGCTCAGAACAGCTTTGAAAAAGGACCTGCAGTTGTCCGCGGCTGAGTTGGTATACCGGCAGCTGTTACTAGTGCCAGGTGATTTCAGTCCTGACACCATGGTCAGTCTGGTCAGCCTCTCAAAGGTGTTCCACCTTCCTCAGTAAATTCAATTCCTTTTCACCTATTCCTACCTCCCATGGCGTACAACACTCTTGGGTTTTTGTTGACCTACACTCCACCACATTTGTTTTCATGACGCATACCAACATCCCCTTAGACTTGTTCCATGCTTTTGAATGGGGAGAAAATACTTTTGTCAAAGATAAGAGGGGTAAACCTGAACATATTTTGGTAGATTTCCTTAAACAGACCCACCAAGATTTGGAGTATTCCGCTGCCATGTCCCTGGCATCACAACGTGACCATGTGCGTATCAACACTCCTCCGGACAAGCCAAAGGCACCTACTGTTGCTCCACCCATGGAACACTGGACCTGAACGAGCTGGCTCATTTGAGCTCTAGACAGGCTCACAATACCAGTTCTAGTGAACCCTGAGAGGGCTTGTGTAGGGGAATGTAATTCACAACCTCCAACATTGAGCTGAAGTTTCTCTTTCAGAGGCTGGTCTGACATGATGATGTTGTTACATAAGGATTTTTTGTGTGTTTTGGTGTTTAGGTTTTGGAGTTTGATAAAATGTGTTACAGGTTTCATTAAACATAATATGCCTCACTTCATTTTATTTGCGAAAACCTACACCATTAGTTTCAAAGTAAATATGCTAAAAGATAGGTCTAGTCTGCAGGTTGAGGTTCTAATTTGGATAAAGGCCACTTTTGATGGTATCAGCAAGTATGGATTGGGACAGGATGTTTTCTGACAGAGATGTATATGGTAATGGGAGGCCTTCAAAAGTGAAATTTTGAGAGTATGTGCACATCAAAATAAAAGTTAAGTATAATAGGTGTTGGTTTTCAAGATTTATTGAGGCCTTGGTTAAGAAAAAATGTGTGCACAGCAGGTATAGGCAGGTAGGAACAATTGGGGTGCTTAAGGAGTAGAGGGAATGCAAGAGAAACTTAAGAAAGAAATCAGGATGGCTAAAAGAAGGCATGAAGTTACCCTAGTAGACAAGATGAAGGAAAATCCTCAGAGATTCTACAGATAAGTTAAGAGCAAAAGGATTGCAAGGGACAAAATTAGTCCACTGGAAGATCAGAATGGTAACCCATGTGTGGAGCCAAAAGAGATGGGGGGGTATCTTAAATCAATTTTTTGCATCTGTATTTACTCAGTAGTCTACAGACACAGAGTCTGTAGAATTGAGGCAAAGTGGCATCAACTTCATGGATTCTACACAGATTACAGAGGAGGAGCTGTTTGCTGTCCTGATGCAAATGAGGGTGGATAAATCCCCAGGGTTTGCAAGGTGTTCCCTCAGACCCTGTGGGGGACATCTGCAGAAATTGCCCAGGCACTAGCAGAGATATTTAAATCATTCTTCGCAACAGGTGTGGTACCAGAGGATTGGAGGACATCCAATGTTGTCTCCTGTTTAAGAAAAGCTCTAAAAATAAACAAGGAAATTTAGGCCGGTAAGCCTGACATCAATGGTGGGAAAGTTATTGGGAGGTATTCTAAGGGACTGGATATATAAGTATTTGGATAAACATGGACTGATTAAGGATAGTCAGCATAGCTCATGTCTAACTAACCTTAGAGCTTTTCGAGGAAGTTACCAATGTTGTCTACATGGACTTTAACAAGGTCTTGCATGGGAATTTGGTCAAGAAGGTTCAGTTGCTTGGCATTCAAGGTAAGGTAGTACATTGGTTTTGTGAGAGAAGCCAGAGAGTGGTACTAATTGGTTGCCTTTCTGCCTGGACACCTGTGACTAGTGGTGTGCTGCAGGGATTGGTGCTGGGTCCACTGTCGTCTGTCATCTATATCAATGATCTGGATGATAATGTGGTTAACTCGATCAGCAAAGTTGTGAATGACACCAAGACTGGGGGTGTAGTGAACAGCGAGGAAGGCTTGCCGCAGGATCTGGACCAGATGGAAAAATGGCTGAAAAATGGCAGATGGAATTTAGTGCAGGTGAGTGCAAGGTGTTGCACTTTGGGAGGACCAACCAGGGTAGGTCTTACACGCTGAACGGTAGGGCACTGAGGAGTGTGGTAGAACAAAGGGAGCTAGGAATACAGATTTATAATTCATTGAAAGTTGAGTCACAGGTAGATAGGGCCATAAAGAAAGCTTTTGGCACATTAGCCTTCGTATATCAAAATAGTACAGGAAATGAAATGTTACATTGAAGCTGCATAAGACATTGGTGAGGTCTAATTTGGAGTAGTGTGTGCAGTTCTTGTCACCTACCTACAGGAAAGATGTAAGTAAGGTTGAAAGAGTAGCGAGAAAGTTTACGAGGATGTTTCCAAGTCTGGAGGACCGGAGTTGAATGGAAAGATTGAATAGGTTAGGACTGTATTCCTGGGAACATAAACAATTAAGAGGAGATTTGATAGAAATATACTGAATTATGAGGGGTACAGATAGGGTAAATGCAAGCAGATTTTTCACTGAGGTTGGGTGGGACTATAACCAGAGGTCATTAGATTAGATTAGATTCAACTCTATTGTCATTGTGCTGAGTACAGATACAAAGCCAATGAAATGCACTTAGCATCTGACCAGAAGTGCAAAAGAATAGTGTTACTCACAAAATAACTGTGAATAAAAAGTAAGTGCTACAGCACACAGATATAAAAGTACTGAGACAGTACAATGAGGGTGCAATACTGCTTAGTGCTGTGATGTGAGGTTCAGCAGGGTCACAGCCTCAGGGAAGAAGCTCTTCCTGTGCCTGCTGGTGCAGGAGCAGAGGCTTCTGAAGCGCCTACCGGATGAGAGGAGAGTAAAAAGTCCACAGTTAGGGTGAGATGCATCCTTGATAATGCTTTTCACCCTGCCCAGGCAGCATTTATGGTAGAAGTTCTCAATGGTGGACAATTGGGTGCCGATAATCCGCTGGGCAGTTTTCACCACCAGCTGGAGTGCTTTGTGGTCCAATATGGGTCAATTGCCATACTACACTGAGATGTAGTTGGTGAGTATGCTCTCAATGGTACAGTGGTAAAAGTCTGTCAGTATCCCGGGCAAAGGTGAGCTTTCTTGATGCTCCTCAGGAAATAAAGGCACTGTTGCGCCTTTTTGATCAGGATGGAGGAGTTCAGGGACCAGGTAAGATCATCGGAAATGTGGACACCAAGGAATTTGAAGCTTGATACACGCTCCACTACAGCTCCGCTAATGTAGATGGGGACATGAGTGTGGCTCCTAGCATGCCTAAAGTCCACAATGATCTCCTTGGTCTTCTGGGTGTTAACCATATAACAATTACAGCACAGAAACAGGCCATCTCGGCCCTGGTTTAAGGGCCAGGTTGTTATTGGCACATCATGCGGCCAGGTGCTGGACCTCGTGCCTGTAGGCTGTCTCGTCATCTCCTCTGATCAAGCCAACCACTGTGGTGTCATCTGTGAACTTGATTATGGAATTAGAACCATGTACAGGAATGCAGTCATAGGTGAACAGGGTGTACAGAAGAGGGCTCAGCACACAGCCTTGAGGCATGCCTGTGTTCAGGGTGAGAGTGAAGGAGGAGAGGTTGTTTAACTTAACAGTTTGAGGTCTGTTAGTCAGGGAGTCCAAGGTTCAATTGCAGAGGGATGAGCTGATACCAAGCTGGCGAAGTTTGGCAATAGGCTTGGAGGGGATCACTGTATTGAATACTGAACTAAAGTCAATGAACAGCATTCTGATGTAAGAGTTGAGGTTGTCCAGGTGGGTCAGGGCAGAATGAAGTGCCGTGGAAATGGCGTCCTCTGTTGATCTGTTGGTGCGAGAGGCAAATTGATGGGGGTCCAGGTTAGTGAGCAGACAGGATTTCAGATGTTGTTGTAAGTGAGGAAGCAGATTCAATAGGGCTCAAGGACAAGGACCTTGCTCTTAATAATTTGGCAGGCACAACGTAATATACACACAGTGATGATAATGAGAATGAGAGCAATCGACCAGTGGGTGACAGTTGCCCACCACCTCCTCCCCAGGGACCCAAATGGTTATCAGTTTCCCCATGAGGTGTCGTGCTGGAGGAGCTGGTCCCTCGATTTTTGAATTTTAGCCACTGAGTCCCGAATGTGAGCAGCCAAGTGGGTGATGTTATTCGACTCATCAGGGATAAACGTGCAGCATTCCTTACCAGTCACTGCACAGGTGCCACCATCAGCCATGAGTAGGTAATGCAGGGCCAGTCGGTTCTGCAGGGCGAACATCCTGGCGGCTGCCAGCTCTGCTGCCGTTTGGGTGAGGGCATCTTGGTGTGTTGCAGTGCCGCTGCCATTTCGTTGGCCAGTGTCTCAAGCACACCGGTCATCTGGATCACCTCACAGGACAATTAGGCCGTGCCATATCTGGGAAAGGCTATCAGCCAGAACCTCTCCGCCTCTGTAATGGCCCTCCTGTCCCAGTGGCCGCTGTACGCCGGATGCTCCCCAAGGTCGTTCAGGGGGTGGATGAGGGGCACCACATATGCTGGAAAGCAGCAGCCACACCAGCTCGTGGGGAGCCACGGGTAGGCGCGGTGGCCGCAGATCCAGTGGGTCCCGTTCGGGGTCCAGGGAGCCCCCAGCTTAGCAGCACCATCGGCAGTGGTCACTGGAGCGCCCGGATACCAGTCTCACTCACAGTTGCTGTGGCCAGCTGAAAGGCTGGAACTGTGCTCATTTCAGAGCCTGCACTAACATTCCCTGGGTCTGCTCATTGGCTGAGGGATAACTCAGAGGGTGGGGACTCGGGTGGAGGTCAAATTGTAGGGAGGGAAATACCAGTTCCTGAAGCACCCACCCCATCGGGGGTCAAGGGAAGAGATGTTGTGTAGTGGGGAGGAGAGTGGTGGGGGACTGCCAGCAGGGCCCCCCCCCAAACAGATATACCAAAACCAGCAGGAGCAAACAGTCTGTGTAAACAGTTCATCTCAATGTCATCCAGCGGGATCGGCGTGAGTGGCAGCGCATCATCAGCGTGTGCTGGGGCCCGCAAGCAGATCCAGCAGTCCGATCTGTTGGTGTTGCTGGCAAACTCGTAAGCGACCCTGGGGAAGGTGTTGGCAGCTGTCACGGAGCCGAGCATCGCAGCGACCAGGAGGGACGACCGGAGTAATACCATTGTCCTGTGGGGGATGGGGGATGGGGTGGGGGTGGATCAGACTCATTCTCGTCAGGTATGTAGACAAGACAAGTCAGTTTTACCTGGAATCTCGACCCAACGGGTGTCACCTGGACCGCGCGCGACAACTTCTCCCTTCTGGGGCGGGGACCTTATGGCTGTCGTAACCATACTCTCCCTGAGTCCTCGGTCTCGGGGGGGTTCGGTGTTTTCTAAGTTGGGGGATGGGGAGTGTGCCGGATGGTGGGACAGTGGGGACCCCCCGGCAGGTGGGCCGTGTATTTAACTGGTCAACAGCCAGCTGCAGCACGCTCAACCACCCCTGCAGTGTGCGAGAGGGCATGTCTTTCTTTAAGTAGGCCGTTCATCCTCTCAATTAATCCCGATGCCTGTGGGTGATGGGGTATATGGAACAGCCACGAGAACGCCGCTTCAGCAGACCAGCTCTGAACTTGGGCCCCAGCGAAGTGTGACCCCTGATCGGATTGTACTTCCCACGGCACTCCCCATAGATGGAGGAGAGGAACTGTAATCCTTTGATGGTATTGTTCTGGTCAGCCCTCTCACAGGGCACCACACCAGGACACTGGAATACGTGTCTACCAACGTCAGGGTGTACTGCTTTTTACTTTGGCGTGGGAGCAGTCCAATATAGTCAACCTGCCATATACAACCCGCTCCTGTGCCGCGATGAATGTGACCGGGCGGCCCTGTCGGTCAGCCCCGTGGTCTCACCTGTTGACAGATGGGGCAGTTGGCAACAGAGGTCTGACATTGATCTGGCATGAGGGTGACCCCAAATCACTCTGCCCAACGCTGTGTTCTGTCGTCCCCTAGATGGCCACCTTTGTGCCCACGCAGCTAGTGCAGAGGTCGGTTTGTGGTGGCGCAGCATATTTGGGCAGCCTGGTCCACTGCGGCGTTATGTATTGCTTCGTCAGTGTTTCTCTGGGTATGGGCATCCACATGATGGACAGAATTGTTCTGTGGGCAGCCTGGACACAGGGGAAGGCTGCATTTCAGGTATGTCTGGGGCTGGGTCCTGGGACTGCGGGAATTACATAATCTGTTTGTGAAGGCGGCTGACCCCTTCTGGACAGGTTCGGCCCACTTCCACTTTGACTTCTGGGCACGACCCTCTTTGTGGGTGGAATCGGGGGACTTGACCCACCGCATGATGGGCAGGTGGGGGTGAAGAACGACAGGGTTGGTGCCTGTTTGGTGTCCGGTGACGATGGTAACAGGCCAGCAGCTGGTACTCGAATGGGCTGCAGCACACGGCAGCTTCAGGAAGAGACTTGTCCAGAAACCAAGCAGGACTCTGCGCCCTTGGGTCTACTGCCAGAGGCTC
Organism: Hemitrygon akajei; assembly: GCF_048418815.1. NCBI lineage: Eukaryota > Metazoa > Chordata > Chondrichthyes > Myliobatiformes > Dasyatidae > Hemitrygon > Hemitrygon akajei. The sequence continues at coordinate 100,084,087 of NC_133126.1, forward strand.
CATTCGGCGACCGTCTCACTGGCCGAAACCAGCAATTCAAAAGGGACACGTGCCTGGCAGGGAGCAAGTGGCAGTGCTTGTTCCAGAGCTTGCTTAGCTGTATTGAAGGCAGCTTGTTGCTTGGGTCCCCAAAGGAATGTGGCTTTCTTGCGGGATATCCTATAGAGTGGTCTGAGAAGCATGGTAAGGTGAGGTATATGCTGCCGCCAGTAGCCTAGGAGGCCGACGAATCTCTGGGTGTCCGTTTTATCTGAGGGAACTGCAAAGTTTAAAATCTTATTTTTGGCAGTCTCGGGGATGCCTCTTTGGCCTGAGTGCCATTGAGCCACGAGGAACAGGACATTCTGGCTGGAGCCCTGTACCTTTTCAGGGTTAATTGCCCAGCCACGTCCCCTGAGGTATGAGATTAACATATCAGGTGCCTCTGAGACAACGGTATGATATGGATAACCATATATGATATATGATAACGGTATTATATAGATGATATGCAGGAGGATATCATCTATATAATGGTCGATTGACAATTCTGGGGGAAGTTGAATTTGATGTAAATCATGGGAGGTTAGCCCTGGGGCAAACGACAGAAAGTGTATTGTTTCCCAAATGCCAGTTGCTCCTGGCAATCTTGATGGAGGGGGAAGGAGAAGAATGCGTTGGCCAAGTGCACTACTGCATACCAGGGATTATCTGGGCGACCCACCATGGCTTTTGCAAGGGAGACTTTGTCAGGTACTGCGGTAGCTGGAGTGGGGGGCGGGGGGGCTGCCTTGTTTAAGTGTCGGTAGTCCAACATGACGCCACGACCCATCCTTTTTGCAAACAGGCCAGACGGGACTGTGGGACTAATGACACACTCCCACAGAGGATGGCCTCAGCAATGGCTGGTGTTCCCCTGACACTCTGTACTGACGGTTACAGATGATCTTGGGGGGGGGGGTTCCCCCGACACTCTGTACTGACGGTTACAGATTATCTTGGGGGGGGGGGGTTCCCCTGACACTCTGTACTGACGGTTACAGATGATCTTGGGGGGGGGGGGGGTTCCCCTAACACTCTGTACTGACAGTTACAGATGATCTTGGGGGGGGGGGTTCCCCTGACACTCTGTACTGACGGTTACAGATGATCTTGGGGAGGGGGTTCCCCTGACACTCTGTACTGACGGTTACAGATGATCTTGGGGGGGGGGGGTTCCCCTGACACTCTGTACTGACAGTTACAGATGATCTTGGGGGGGGGTTCCCCTGACACTCTGTACTGACGGTTACAGATGATCTTGGGGGGGGGGGGGTTCCCCTGACACTCTGTACTGACAGTTACAGATGATCTTGGGGGGGGGTTCCCCTGACACTCTGTACTGACGGTTACAGATGATCTTGGGGGGGGGGTTTCCCCTGACACTCTGTACTGACGGTTACAGATGATCTTGGGGGGGGGTTCCCCTGACACTCTGTACTGACGGTTACAGATTATCTAGGGGGGGGGGTCCCCTGACACTCTGTACTGACGGTTACAGATGATCTTGGGGGGGGGTTCCCCTGACACTCTGTACTGACGGTTACAGATGTTCTTGGGGGGGGGGTCCCCCTGACACTCTGTACTGACGGTTACAGATGATCTTGGGGAGGGGAGGTTCCCCTGACACTCTGTACTGACGGTTACAGATGTTCTTGGGGGGGGGGTCCCCCTGACACTCTGTACAGACGGTTACAGATGATCTTGGGGGGGTGTCCCCCTGACACTCTGTACTGACGGTTACAGATTATCTTGGGGGGGGGGGGTTCCCCTGACACTCTGTACTGAAGGTTACAGATGTTCTTGGGGGGGGGGGTTCCCCTGACACTCTGTACTGACGGTTACAGATGATCTTGGGGGGGGTCCCCCTGACACTCTGTACTGACGGTTACAGATGATCTTGGGGGGGGGGGTTCCCCTGACACTCTGTACTGACGGTTACAGATGATCTTGGGGGGGGGGGGTTTCCCCTGACACTCTACTGACAGTTACAGATGATCTTGGGGGGGGGTTCCCCTGACACTCTGTACTGACGGTTACAGATGATCTTGGGGGGGGTTCCCCTGACACTCTGTACTGACAGTTACAGATGATCTTGGGGGGGGTTCCCCTGACACTCTGTACTGACAGTTACAGATGATCTTGGGGGGGGTTCCCCTGACACTCTCTACTGACGGTTACAGATTATATTGGGGGGGGTTCCCGGACACTCTGTACTGACGGTTACAGATGATCTTGGGGGGTGTCCCCCTGACACTCTGCACTGACAGTTACAGATGATCTTGGGGGGGGGTTCCCCTGACACTCTGCACTGACAGTTACAGATGATCTTGGGGGGGGTTTCCCCTGACACTCTGTACTGACAGTTACAGATGATCTTGGGGGGGGGTTCCCCTGACACTCTGTACTGACAGTTACAGATGATCTTGGGGGGGGTTCCCCTGACACTCTCTACTGACGGTTACAGATTATATTGGGGGGGGTTCCCGGACACTCTGTACTGACGGTTACAGATGATCTTGGGGGGTGTCCCCCTGACACTCTGCACTGACAGTTACAGATGATCTTGGGGGGGGGTTCCCCTGACACTCTGCACTGACAGTTACAGATGATCTTGGGGGGGGTTTCCCCTGACACTCTGTACTGACAGTTACAGATGATCTTGGGGGGGGGTTCCCCTGACACTCTGTACTGACGGTTACAGATGATCTTGGGGGGGGGGTTTCCCTGACACTCTGTATTGACGGTTACAGATTATCTTGGGGGGGGGGGTTCCCCTGACACTCTGTACTGACGGTTACAGATGATCTTGGGGGGGGCGTTCCCCTGACACTCTGTACTGACGGTTACAGATGATCTTGGGTGGGGGGGTTTCCCCTGACACTCTGTACTGACGGTTACAGATGATCTTGGGGGGGGTTCCCCTGACACTCTGTACTGACGGTTACAGATGATCTTGGGGGGGGGGGGGTTCCCCTGACACTCTGTACTGACGGTTACAGATGATCTTGGGGGGGGGGGGGTCCCCTGACACTCTGTACTGACGGTTACAGATTATCTAGGGGGGGTTTCCCCTGACACTCTGTACTGACAGTTACAGATGATCTTGTGGGGGGGGGGGGGGGTTCCACTGACACTCTGTACTGACGGTTACAGATGATCTTGGGGGGGGGGTCCCCTGACACTCTGTACTGACGGTTACAGATTATATAGGGGGGGTTTCACCTGACACTCTGTACTGACGGTTACAGATGATCTTGGGTGGGGGGGGGGTCTCCCCCTGACACTCTGTACTGACGGTTACAGATGATCTTGGGGGGGGGGGTTCCACTGACATTCTGTACTGACGGTTACAGATGATCTTGGGGGGGGGGGGGGTTCCCCTGACACTCTGTACTGAAGGTTACAGATTATATAGGGGGGGTCTCCCCCTGACACTCTGTACTGACGGTTACAGATTATATAGGGGGGGTTTCACCTGACACTCTGTACTGACGGTTACAGATGATCTTGGGTGGGGGGTTCCCCTGACACTCTGTACTGTCGGTTACAGATTATATAGGGGGGGTTTCACCTGACACTCTGTACTGACGGTTACAGATGATCTTGGGGGGGGGGGTTCCACTGACACTCTGTACTGACGGTTACAGATTATATAGGGGGGGTTTCACCTGACACTCTGTACTGACGGTTACAGATGATCTTGGGTGGGGGGGGGTCTCCCCCTGACACTCTGTACTGACGGTTACAGATGATCTTGGGGGGGGGGGGGTTTCCACTGACATTCTGTACTGACGGTTACAGATGATCTTGGGGGGGGGGGTTCCCCTGACACTCTGTACTGAAGGTTACAGATTATATAGGGGGGGTCTCCCCCTGACACTCTGTACTGACGGTTGCAGATGATCTTGGGTGGGGGGGTTCCCCTGACACTCTGTACCGACGGTTACAGATTATCTAGGGGGGGTTTCCCCTGACACTCTGTACTGACGGTTACAGATTATCTTGGGGAGGGGGTTCCCCTGACACTCTGTACTGACGGTTACAGATGATCTTGGGGAGGGGGTTCCCCTGACACTCTGTACTGACGGTTACAGATGATCTTGGGGGGGGTGTCCCCCTGACACTCTGTACTGACGGTTACAGATTATATAGGGGGGGTTTCCCCGGACACTCTGTACTGACGGTTACAGATTATATAGGGGGGGGTCTCCCCCTGACACTCTGTACTGACGGTTGCAGATGATCTTGGGTGGGGGGGTTCCCCTGACCACTCTGTACCGACGGTTTACAGATTATCTAGGGGGGGTTTCCCCTGACACTCTGTACTGACGGTTACAGATTATCTAGGGGGGGTCTCCCCCTGACACTCTGTACTCGATGGTTGCAGATGATCTTGGGGGGGGGGTTCCCCTGACACTCTGTACCGACGGTTACAGATTATCTAGGGGGGGTTTCCCCTGACACTCTGTACAGACGGTTACAGATGATCTTGGGGGGGGGGGGGTTTCCCCTGACACTCTGTACTGAAGGTTACAGATTATATAGGGGGGGTCTCCCCTGACACTCTGTACTGACGGTTACAGATGATCTTTGGGGGGGGGGGTTCCCCTGACACTCTGTACCGACGGTTACAGATTATCTAGGGGGGGGGTCTCCCCCTGACACTCTGTACTGACGGTTACAGATGATCTGGGGGGGGGGGGGGTTCCCCTGACACTCTGTACTGACGGGTTACAGATGATCTTGGGGGGGGGGGGGGTTCCCCTGACACTCTGTACTGACGGTTACAGATGATCTTGGGGGGGGGTTCCCCTGACACTCTGCACTGACGGTTACAGATTATCTAGGGGGGTATCCCCCTGACACTCTGCACTGACGGTTACAGATGATCTTGTGGTGGGGGGTTCCCCTGACACTCTGTACTGACGGTTTACAGGTGATCTTGTGGGGGGGGGGGGTTCCCCTGACACTCTGTACTGACTGTTACAGATGATCTTGGGGGGGGGGGTTCCCCTGACACTCTGTACTGACGGTTACAGGTGATCTTGGGGGGTGTCCCCCCTGACACTCTGCACTGACGGTTACAGATGATCTTGGGGGGGGGGGTTCCCCTGACACTCCTGTACTGACGGTTACAGATGATCTTGGGGGGGGGGGGTTCCCCTGACACTCTGTACTGACGGTTACAGATGATCTGTGGGTTGGGGGGTTCCCCTGACACTCTGTACTGACGGTTACAGATGATCTTGGGGGGGGGGTTCCCCTGACACTCTGTACTGACGGTTACAGATGATCTTGGGGGGGGGGTTCCCTGACACTCTGCACTGACGGTTACAGATGATCTTGGGGGGTGTCCCCCTGACACTCTGCACTGACAGTTACAGATGATCTTGGGGGGGGGGTGTTCCCCCTGACACTCTGTACTGACGGTTACAGATTATATTGGGGGGGGGGGTTCCCCTGACACTCTGTACTGACGGTTACAGATGATCTTGGGGGGGGGGGGGTTCCCCTGACACTCTGCACTGACGGTTACAGATTATCTAGGGGGGGTATCCCCCTGACACTCTGCACTGACGGTTACAGATGATCTTGGGGGGAGTGGTCCCCCTGACACTCTGTACTGACGGTTACAGATGATCTTGGGGGGGGGGGTTCCCCTGACACTCTGTACTGACGGTTACAGATGATCTTGGGGGGGGGGTTCCCTGACACTCTGTACTGACGGTTACAGATGATCTTGGGGGGGGCGTTCCCCTGACACTCTGTACTGACGGTTACAGATGATCTTGGGGGGGGGGGGGTTCCCCTGACACTCTGTACTGACGGTTACAGATGATCTTGGGGGGGGGGGTTCCCCTGACACTCTGTACTGACGGTTACAGATGATCTTGGGGGGGGGGGGGTTTCCCCTGACACTCTGTACTGACGGTTACAGATGATCTTGGGGGGGGGGGTTCCCCTGACACTCTGTACTGACGGTTACAGATGATCTTGGGGGGGGGGGGGGTTCCCCTGACACTCTGTACTGACGGTTACAGATTATCTAGGGGGGGGGTCCCCCTGACACTCTGTACTGACGGTTACAGATGATCTTGGGGGGGGGGGGGTTCCCCTGACACTCTGTACTGACGGTTACAGATGATTTGGGGGGGGGGTTCCCCTGACACTCTGTACTGACGGTTACAGATAGATCTTGGGGGGGGGGGTTTCCCCTGACACTCTGTACTGACGGTTACAGGTGATCTTGGGGGGGGGGGTTTCCCCTGACACGCTGTACTGACGGTTACAGATGATCTTGGGGGGGAGTTCCCCTGACACGCTGTACTGACGGTTACAGATGATCTTGGGGGGGGGGTTCCCCTGACACTCTGTACTGACGGTTACAGATGATCTTGGGGGGGGAGGTTCCCCTGACACTCTGTACTGACGGTTACAGATGAACTTGGGTGGGGGGGGGGAGTTCCCCTGACACTCTGTACTGACGGTTACAGATGATCTTGGGGGGGGTTCCCCTGACACTCTGTACTGACGGTTACAGATGATCTTGGGGGGGGGGGTTCCCCTGACACTTTGTACTGACGGTTACAGATGATCTTGGGGGGGGGGTTCCCCTGACACTCTGTACTGACGGTTTACAGATGATCTTGGGGGGGGTTCCCCTGACACTCTGTACTGACGGTTACAGATCATCTTGGGGGGGGGGGGTCCCCTGACACTCTGTACTGACGGTTACAGATTATCTAGGGGGGGGTCCCCCTGACACTCTGTACAGACGGTTACAGATGATCTTGGGGGGGGGAGGTTCCCCTGACACTCTGTACTGACGGTTACAGATGATCCTTGGGGGGGGGGGGTTCCCCTGACACTCTGTACTGACGGTTACAGATGATCTTGTGGGGGTGGGGGGTTCCCCTGACACTCTGTACTGACGGTTACAGATGATCTTGGGGGGGGGGGGTTCCCCTGACACTCTGTACTGTCGGTTACAGATGATCTTGGGGGGGGGGGGTTCCCCTGACACTCTGTACTGACGGTTACAGATTATATTGGGGGGGGTGGGTTCCCCTGACACTCTGTACTGACGGTTACAGATTATATTGGGGGGGGGGGGTTCCCCTGACACTCTGTACTGACGGTTACAGATGATCTTGGGGGGGGGGTTCCCCTGACACTCTGTACTGACGGTTACAGATTATATTGGGGGGGGGGGTTCCCCTGACACTCTGTACTGACGGTTACAGATTATATTGGGGGGGGGGGGTTCCCCTGACACTCTGTACTGACGGTTACAGATGATCTTGGGGGGGGGGTTCCCCTGACACTCTGTACTGACGGTTACAGATGATCTTGGGGGGGGGGGTTCCCCTGACACTCTGTACTGACGGTTACAGATGATCTTGGGGGGGGGGTTCCCCTGACACTCTGTACTGACGGTTACAGATGATCTTGGGGGGGGGGGGTTCCCCTGACACTCTGTACTGACGGTTACAGATGATCTTGGGGGGGGGTTCCCCTGACACTCTGTACTGACGGTTACAGATGATCTTGGGGGGGGGTTCCCCTGACACTCTGTCTGACGGTTACAGATGATCTTGGGGGGGGGGGGTTCCCCTGACACTCTGTACTGACTGTTACAGATGATCTTGGGGGGGGGGGGTTTCCCCTGACACTCTGTACTGACGGTTACAGATGTTCTTGGGGGGGGGGTTTCCCCTGACACTCTGTACTGACGGTTACAGATGTTCTTGGGGGGGGTTTCCCCTGACACTCTGTACTGACAGTTACAGATGATCTTCGGGGGGGGGGGGGTTCCCCTGACACTCTGTACTGACAGTTACAGAAGATCTTGGGGGGGGGGGGGGGGTTCCCCGAACACTCTGTACTGACAGTTACAGATGATCTTGGGGGGGGGTTCCCCTGACACTCTGTACTGACAGTTACAGATGATCTTGGGGGGGGGGGGGGTTCCCCGAACACTCTGTACTGACGGTTACAGATGATCTTGGGGGGGGGGGTGTTCCCCGGACACTCTGTACTGACGGTTACAGATGATCTTGGGGGGGGGGTTCCGCTGACACTCTGTACTGACGGTTACAGATGATCTTGGGGGGGGGGTGTTCCCCGGACACTCTGTACTGACGGTTTACAGATGATCTTGGGGGGGGGGGTTCCGCTGACACTCTGTACTGACGGTTACAGATGATCTTGGGGGGAGTTCCCCTGACACTCTGTACTGACAGTTACAGATGATCTTGGGGGGGGGGGGGGTTCCCCGAACACTCTGTACTGACAGTTACAGATGAATCTTGGGGGGGGGGGGGTTCCCCGAACACTCTGTACTGACGGTTACAGATGATCTTGGGGGGGGGTTCCCCTGACACTCTGTTACTGACTGGTTACAGATGATCTTGGGGGGGGGGGGGGGGTTCCCCTGACACTCTGTACTGACGGTTACAGATGATCTTGGGGGGGGGGGGTTTCCCCTGACAACTCTGTACTGACGGTTACAGATGATCTTGGGGGGGGGGGGGTTTCCCCTGACACTCTGTACTGACGGTTACAGATGATCTTGGGGGGGTGTCCCCCTGACACTCTGTACTGACGGTTACAGATGATCTTGGGGGGGGGGGGGTTTCCCCTGACACTCTGTACTGACCGGTTACAGATGTTCTTGGGGGGGGGTTTCCCCTGACACTCTGTACTGACAGTTACAGATGATCTTGGGGGGGGGGGGGGTTCCCCTGACACTCTGTACTGACGGTTACAGATGATCTTGGGGGGGGGGTTCCCCTGAGTTACAGATGATCTTGGGGGGGGGGTTTCCCCTGACACTCTGTACTGACGGTTACAGATGATCTTGGGGGGGGGGGGTTCCCCCGACACTCTGTACTGACGGTTACAGATGATCTTGGGGGGGGGGGGTTTCCCCTGACACTCTGTACTGACAGTTACAGATGATCTTGGGGGGGGGGTTCCCCTGACACTCTGTACTGACGGTTACAGATGATCTTGGGGGGGGGGGTTCCCCTGACACTCTGTACTGACAGTTACAGATGATCCTGGGGGGGGGGTTCCCCCTGACACTCTGTACTGACGGTTACAGATGATCTTGGGGGGGGGGGTTTCCCCTGACACTCTGTACTGACAGTTACAGATGATCTTGGGGGGGGGTTCCCCTGACACTCTGTACTGACGGTTACAGATGATCCTGGGGGGGGGGTTCCCCCTGACACTCTGTACTGACGGTTACAGATGATCTTGGGGGGGGGGGGTTTCCCCTGACACTCTGTACTGACAGTTACAGATGATCTTGGGGGGGGGGTTCCCCTGACACTCTGTACTGACGGTTACAGATGTTCTTGGGGGGGGGTTTCCCCTGACACTCTGTACTGACGGTTACAGATGATCTTGGGGGGGGGGGTTTCCCCTGACACTCTGTACTGACGGTTACAGAAGATCTTGGGGGGGGGGGGTTTCCCCTGACACACTCTGTACTGTCGGTTACAGATGATCTTGGGGGGGGGGGGTTTCCCCTGACACTCTGTACTGACAGTTACAGATGATCTTGGGGGGGGGGGGTTTCCCCTGACAACTCTGTACGACGGTTACAGATGTTCTTGGGGGGGGTTTCCCCTGACACTCTGTACTGACGGTTACAGATGATCTTGGGGGGGGGGGGTTTCCCCTGACACTCTGTACTGACGGTACAGATGATCTTGGGTGGGGGGGGGGGGGTTTCCCCTGACACTCTGTACTGACGGTTACAGATGATCTTGGGGGGGGGGGGGGGTTCCCCTGACACTCTGTACTGACGGTTACAGATGATCTTGGGGGGGGGGGGGTTCCCCTGACACTCTGTACTGACGGTTACAGATGATCTTGGGGGGGGGGGAGTTCCCCTGACACTCTGTACTGACGGTTACAGATGATCTTGGGGGGGGGGGGGTTCCCCTGACACTCTGTACTGACGGTTACAGATGATCTTGGGGGGGGGGGGGTTCCCCTGACACTCTGTACTGACGGTTACAGATGATCTTGGGGGGGGGGGGTTTCCCCTGACACTCTGTACTTACGGTTACAGATGATCTTGGGGGGCGGTTCCCCTGACACTCTGTACTGACAGTTACAGATGATCTTGGGGGGGGGGTTTCCCCTGACACTCTGTACTGACGGTTACAGATGATCTTGGGGGGGGGGGGTTCCCCTGACACTCTGTACTGACGGTTACAGATGATCTTGGGGGGGGGTTCCCCTGACACTCTGTACTGAAGGTTACAGATGATCTTGGGGGGGGGGTTCCCCTGACACTCTGTACTGACGGTTACAGATGATCTTGGGGGGGGGGGGTTCCCCCTGACACTCTGTACTGACAGTTACAGATGATCTTGGGGGGGGGGGGTTCCCCCTGACACTCTGTACTGACGGTTACAGATGATCTTGGGGGGGGGTTCCCCTGACACTCTGTACTGAAGGTTACAGATGATCTTGGGGGGGGGGGTTCCCCTGACACTCTGTACTGACGGTTACAGATGATCTTGGGGGGGGGGGTTCCCCCTGACACTCTGTACTGACAGTTACAGATGATCTTGGGGGGGGGGGTCCCCCTGACACTCTGTACTGACGGTTACAGATGATCTTGGGGGGGGGGGTTCCCCTGACACTCTGTACTGACAGTTACAGATGATCTTGTGGGGGGGGGGAGTTCCCCTGACACTCTGTACTGACGGTTACAGATGATCTTGGGGGGGCTGTCCCTCTGTCACTCTGTACTGACGGTTACAGATGATCTTGGGGGGGCTGTCCCTCTGTCACTCTGTACTGACGGTTACAGATGATCTTTGTAGGGGTTGGGGGGGAGCGATAGGCCACTGAGAGAGGTGGACGATAGGTTCCCACTTGGGCACTCCAACTACAATAGTGGCCCAAATAACCCTGAAGGTGAACCAGGCTCTGTTAGTGACGAGGGTCTGTCCTTTAGAACATTAATGCTGAGTATGCACTCAGGCAAAGTGGTTATAAGGACTTTTAAGGTTGATTTATACCTCTGCATAGTAGCCTATGCTGCAGCCTTTGTAAGTGGCTTGCGCTGTTGTGAGCATTTACACCTGTGCGTTGCTGTGTCTGTGTCGCTCTGCGATTCACCGCCAAAACAGTAACTAGCGGTGGAGTTTCTATGCCACTGTGTAGAGTTTCTTCGTGTACTTCAAACAGTGACGACTGAGCACATCATGTTGGAGTTGGAGATAATAATGGTTGAACAAGGGTTACTTTTATTGAAATTACTGCAACACAGAAAAGAGAGAGGACGTCGGAGGAGATGGTATGTACGACCATTGAATGGATTGAGGCAGAAGGAGGGTGAATTTTCTGTGGTTGTCAGGCCACTGAGAGACATGTTCGAGGAACTGCATTTCAAATATTTTCGGATGTCGGCAGTCAGATTTGACGATTTGGTTCATCGTCTCCAACCGTTTATTTCACATCAGTGTACGCACAGTATGCCTATAGACATTACTCAGAGACTGGCAATCACCATTCGAGTTTTAGCTTCAGGTGGAAGTCAGCAGGCTGTAGCAGCTGGTTACAAACTGGCGTCAAGCACAGTGTCCTCCATAATTTCGGAGGTCTGTAAAGTTTTATGGAAAACATTGCAGCTGGAGTTCCTTTCCTGCCCTTCCGCTGCCCAGTGGGAAGCTACTGCAGCTGACTTTTGGCGACTATTGAACTTTCTGAACTGTGTCGGCAGCATAGGTAGAAAATGTGAACATCAAGGCACCGCTGCATGCCGGGAGTGACTACTACAACTACAAGGGTGCACACTCCATTGTCCCGATGGCCACCTGCGGCACCAGATATCGGTTTACCGTGGTGGATGTAGGGGGATACGGACAGCAAAGTGACAAGGAGAGCAGATCTGGTTTTATGCTGCTTGAGCACAAACTGAACCTGCCCCCAACAGCCAATCTTCTTGCAACAGGAGTCAAAATCCCACATGTAATCGTTAGTGATGCTACACAGCAATCTCATGCATCCTTTTCCAGGTATGTCACAGACATTGAATTCAATGAAAATTAATTTCATGTAATACTGCTTGCTTTGTGTGATTTTATATATATATATATGTTTCTCTAAATGTTTGTAGTGCTCACAGCTGCATTGGCACATAAAGATTTCCTATACATTAATACTCTATGTTTTATGTTTTACGTTTTGCTGAATAGGGATGAACATGACCATGGAGAAGCAGGTTTATAACTACCGTCACTCCAGAGCCAAGCGGGTGATTGAGAACACATTTGGCATTTTGGTGGCAAGGTGGAGAATCCTCGGGCGACCACCGGAATTTCTGCCTGACAAAGCAGTGGACATTGTCAAAGCTCGTTTCACTCTACACAACCTCCTGGCCTACACTGATGAAGTCAACACTCCTGTGAGCAGATACATTCCTGCTAATTTTGCAGACTCTTGACGCTACAGGGTCACCTCAGCCAGGCGATTGGCGAAGAGTGGTGGCAGTGGACACTAATCTTTTGGAACCTCTGATGCTCATTACCTTTCAAGGTGCCATTGGTGTACGGAATGACCTGATGGCCTTCTTTCAATCACCCCATGGAATTTTACCATGGCAGAACAACATAGTGTGTCGTGGCCAACTTAATCAGTAAATTGTAAGGACATAAAATAAATGAACCTATAAATAACATGTAGCTGTTCGAATAAAAAAAAAGGCATGTTATAACATCAAGTTGTTATTCATTTGCAGTAACGTGCACAATATTATACAAGGTGCAAAGTTTTATATAAATAAAACAAAATAAAGTACGCAATTGTTCATTGTTTCTGCTGCTGCCTCTCCAATAGCAGTTTGTGGACATTGAACATTGCCTGTGACTTGTGCTCCTCTGACAGCCTCTGCAGCACGTCTGCAACTGTTTGCCCAAACCTGGAGAGCTCAGCGTTCTCCTGCAACAGTCTATGCTGCAGTTCCATCCTACATTCATCCCACTGGGCGACCTGCTTCTCAAACCATTCATCATGTTGTTTCCTCTTCCTCTTCTGAGCTATCCTTGGGCTGGGGGGCAGAGGAGGTGACTCATGTCTTGATGATGATTCTGCACATGAAGATGGATTGTCTGGGGGTTGGTTTTCCTCAGCAACTGAAAAGATGGACAACCCTGAGGTCGCATCATTTCCATCCTGTGATTATGAAAGAAATTGCAAATAGTTTAAGTTAGTCTTTGTATTTATACATACAGGTAATATATGCATTCAGTGTCTGTACACAGATTGGCAGAACTATGAAAACAAGAAAATGGCATATGGCTACATTGACAGAGCACTGGTTATTGTGTTTGCATTATGAGCAAGCCAGATACAATTAAAGCCTATTACGTATTATATTTTTGTTTCATGGAAGCATTATCTTTGCACAAATCAATATGCTGTGTTTACAACTAGACAGTATTGCTAGCTCGCCTAAACACTTACTACAACAAAGAGGTTTATGATACAAAGAACATGTTGTATTTACCTTGTTGTGGTCATAATTTGACTCTGTTTCCCGGCGCTTAATGTGTAGTGCCAGCCAGGACAGAAAAAAAATAAAACACAGGCACTTTTTTTCCCGCCTGGGTCCCTGCTCCTCTTGGAGAGTCTTTTCCGGATGCACACGTACTATCTGCATTCCATGACGTCCAAACTGATGGTTTAGGAAATTTATTTCCATGAATTTGATGCCATTTGGCAGTCTTTATAGTCTGGTGATGAAGAGTCGAACAAATGTACATATTTTCAGACTTCCTCACTTAACCTCTCCTCGGTTTTGTCCATTTTCACGCTCAACTCACGTTCTTCCTCTCTCTTCTCTCTCAATTTGAAAATAGCAGAGAAGCAGCAACCTGAAATGCGATGCTACCAAGCCGACCAATCACAGTCGTTGCAGTCTGCGTCTCCACGATGCGCAGTTACGTTTCTGCACATCAGGCTATGGCGTAGGGTAGCCAGCTATGGCGTACATTCGATGCAGAAGTATAAATCAGCCTTTACAGGTTGGTACCCAATGGCTAGGTGGAGTGTGACCTCCTTGGCAGGTAAAAGGGAACCCCCTAAGCCCTCTACCTGCATCTCGGTGTCCTTCCATCTGGTGGGATTGCAGGGGATGATGGTGTGTTGGGCACCCGTGTTGACAAGGGCCATCCACCTCTGTGTGTTTCCCTTTCCTCAATATACAGCAATGTGTATATGTAGCCTCATGTCCCCCGGGTGGGAGAGGGCGATGGAGTAAATGCGCCGGGGGCCCTGGACTTCATCTGATGGGAGGTCTGTCACCCCGTGGGTGAATTGCCCTGCTGGTGAAGATGGGACATTTCCTGTCTTGGCAGCTCTCTGAACTCTGCCTTGAGGGTGGGAGAGAGGGCGAGTTGGTGCCGGTGTGTGTGGGCCGCATGGTCCGGAGGTTGGGGCGCCCCCTCTCTCAGGCTTGATCCCAGGGTGGGCGTTGGTTTTTCCCTGGCCTGTTTTCCCCCACAAAGCTCCTTCCACAGGGTGTAGAGGTCAGTGTTGGGGATCCTGACTATGTGGTCTACCCTTGTGCGCACCAGGTCCATGTACTGCTGCCTCCACGTAAAGCGGGGAGGGATTGTCTTTCCAGCCCTTGCCTCTGTTCTACAGACCTGGGTGAGTGCCCCTCGCTGCATATATTCAAGCCCTTCCAGGAGGGTGATGGCATCCCGCACGGTTCTCCCGTTAGCTGGTGCCACGAGGGGTAGGATCACTGACTTTAAATCGGAGCGCACGGTGGTGACCAGGTATCATGTTAGGGCATCAATCACCTGGGTATTTTCTAAAAAGTTACGGTCACAGGCTCCCTGGTAGATGCCGCTGACCAGCGCCCACTCTCTAACATGGGTGCCCTCACTGACCGTACCTCATCGCGGACGCCTGTGCAGATCCCACTCCAGGACAGTGGGGTATCGGACCCTCACAGCGGTCACCACCCGATCCCACAGGGTAGTGCCTTCCCGGTTCTCTGGCTGTGGCGCCCGTAGGTCATTGTTGATGCTTTGCTGGTCAGAGAGGCATGCTTGCCTCTTGATGAGAGAGGCTCAAGTTGGGGGCCCCCTCATCCCACAGCTGGAGCTGCCACGCGGCCAGGTGCTCGCCTGGCCATTGGTGGTACCGATCCACCAGCTGGCTCAGCTTATTTGGGGAGAAATCCCAGGTCTCAGTGGTCTTGAAGGGACCACCGGCCTTCCTCTTTGTGGCTTGGTCATCTTCATTCCCCCACCCCCTGCGGTGGACCTGGGACCACGTGGTGACGGGTCGAGCGTGCAGAGGTTTGGTTGCGTAGGGGGGAGGGCGGTTGTGGGACCTAGGCTCCTCAGGCACCCCCTCCTCATCACAGTTTAGCTATATATCCCTGTCCCCCAGCCACATGTCCAGCTTGTCACCGCGCTGGACCAGGGCTCACCCATTCCAGAACATTTTCCCACGCCTGTGTCCAGCTAAGGCCTCTGAGACCCTGCTTGCAGCGCCAATTGTTGTAAGTGAGGAAACAGATTCGATACGTCTCAACGACAAGGACTCTGGGCACACAGCCTTGGTAGTAAAGGATTTTATTTGCAGAAGGCAAACATGGGAAAATGGCAACAGAAGCAACATGCACAGTTTACAGCAGTCGGATTGGCAATAAAACACAAGCGGACAATTACTAACGAATGTGAGAAAATCGCATGGGAACAAAGTACACACACACACACACACACACACACACACACACACACACACACACACACACACACACACACACACACACACACACACACACACACACACACACACACACACACACACACACACACACACACACACACACACACAGAAAAAGTCAATACAATACCCGCCACCCCTTGACTCCGTGCAGGCATGGCTCTATGTTATTAGGGACAATAATCAACGCTTCCAACCCTATTCAATGCACCGCTCACCAACAATTTCTCCAGTGCCGTTCCACGGTTCTCAGCCTGGAGTGAAGCAAGGTGGTCCCTTGGGGATTGCAAAAAGAGAGAGGGTCCAGCACACATGGTACCTTTTAGTGCAGCAGGGCTGGAGGGTCCCGCCCAGGTAATTCAATGTCTCAGTGCCAGCAGAGTTAAGCTGATTATGAAGGCCAACTGCCGAGGCCAAGTACAAGGCTAATTAAAGGGGCCAATGGTCAGGTGTACATTGATGGGCGAGGAGGGGTCAAACCTTGATTGGCAGGTGGCATGCCTTCCGACCAGCTAATGGGCAGTGCTGTCACGTGACAGTCGCAACCCCTCCAATACAGATGTGTTGGGTTAAGGGTGAAAGGTGATGTCAGGGTGAAAAGTTTAAGGGTAACATGAGGGGAAACTTCTTCACTCAGAGTATGACAAGAGCGTGGAATGAGCTGCCAACACATGTGGTTCATGTGAACTTGACTTCAAAGCTTAAGAGAAGTTTGGACAGGTACATGGATGGCAGATGTATGAAGGGCTGTGGTTCCAGTGCAGGCTGATGAGAGTAGGCAGTATAAATGGTTCAGCACAGATTAGATGGTCCAAAGGGCCTGTTTCTGTGTTGTAGTTTTCTATGACTCTTTATGAACAGATTAAATAATTATCAACAGAACAAGGAGAAGAGCAAAGACCATTTAACGGATATTGTGCAGGGACAGTTAGGGTATTACACCTGAGTGTGTTTTGTTGAGAAGCTGGATAGCTACAGGAAAGCAGCTTCAGAGGTGACGTGTAGTCCTGGTGGTGACGGACTTGTAGCATCTCCCCGATGGCAATTTGGTGAACAGATGACTGCTAGGGTGTTTGGAGCCAGCAGTGATTTTTTCCGCTCTTTTCTTCACTCCGGCGATGAGCAGGTCTTCTAATGTTGGTAGCTGATAGCCAATGATCTTCCCCATTGTGTGGACCACTTGCTGCAACGTGGACTTGGAGAGGGAGGAGGTGGCAGGAAATCAAATGGTGACAGAAGTGGTCACAACACTCTCACTGATGGCTGAGTAAAAATTCATCAGGATACATGGAGATGTTACGTTTCCTAAGCTGCTGTCGGAGGAACCTGTTCTGCTGGGCTTTCCTGGTGATGAGCATAACGTGCTTGTCCAATGGTGGTCCCCAGGAATTTGAATGACTCAACCACAGACGCAGCCTGACCATTAATCTCCGGGGGGTGGGGGGGGGGGGGCTGGTAGATGTTGTCAGCATAAGTCAATCTAATTTTCACTGTCTTAATAGCATTAATCTCCATCATACTGCAAGACGGCCTACCCCTTTTTGATAGAGATGAGACCAACTACAGTGGTGTCATCTACCAACTTCAGGGTTGAATGGTTTTGCCTGGGGAGGTACAGTCATTTGTACAAAGTGAGAACAGGAGGGGTGAAGGAGCTTAGGAGGAATAAAGGAACAGCGTCTCCTTTGCTTGCATCTTCGGAAACAGCTCTATTTCCATCTTTAATATCTCTATTTTCCCTTTCATGTTTCTTTTGAAGACCCTGACCTGGAGTTACACGCTGACTATGGTTCTTTGGGGGAATGGGACCCGCTCTTGGGGTTTCATGACCGGTCGTTATTTGGCATGCCAAGGGCTTGGCCCAAGAGGTCAGCTCACCTTCAGAGGGCTGAGATCTTGTGGAGATGGGCGGATTGAAGGTCGGTGTCCCGGCAGGAGATCGGTGTGTTGCGGGAGATGGAAGATCTAAGGCTGTGTGCCCAGAGACCAGAGATCTTTGGGCACAGAGTCGGAAATTAAATGCACCTTTGAAAGAACACAGCCCCAGGGAGAGCCTGTGCTTGTAGACATTGGATCAGACAAGTAGGAGCCCAGCCTTACATACTGTTTCCTTCCTGTTGGGGAGTTCACAATCCACTGATGGATATTGTAGGGTATAGCTCACTGGGTTAGCTTGGTTACATCTGCTTGTTCTCCTATGACCCACTTATGCTGAAGTACCTTACAGCATACAATTAACCTATGATCAGCCCATCTTTGGGATATGGGGAGAGGAACTGGACACCAGGAGTATGTACAAACTCCACAGAGGTCAACATCGAAGCTGGAGTTGTGAGATATCAGTGGTAATTTTCAGTGATTCTTGTATAAGACCACATGGGTCTCCGTAAATACCAACACTTTCAATCTGTAACCATGGGTGGTGCTGAAGATGTTTGGGGGTACATCTCTCTTTCTCTGTCAGGGCACTGAGTACAAGAATTAGTCGTTGTGTTACAAATGTACAAGCCATTGGTGAGACTACTACTTGAAGTATTGTGTAGAGCTCTGGCTGCCAAACGATAACAAGAATGTCATTAAGCTTGAAAGGGTGCTGAAACAATTTACCAGGATGTTACTGTGAGTAAAGACATATATAGCCATCAGGGGCATTGATAAGGTGAATGTCACAGACATTTTTCTTCCATTTAAATCTAAAGATATTGTTTTAAGGTGATTAAATTAGCTTATTGTCATACAGACTGGGTGCTTGCTGGTGTGAGGATCACTGAGCAGCAGTATACAAAGTCAGAACAAATACAACAATAAATATCATGACAAATGCAAAACAGCAGGATGATGCAAGAAGTGTCGAGCAAGCCAAAATTTAAAGGGCATCTGAGGGGCAAATTTTCCACATGGAGGGAGCTGGGTATATGAGACAAACTGCCAGGGGAAGTGATGGGGCAGGTAAACTACAACTTTGAAAGACATGATAGGAAATGTTTAAAGGATATGCAGGCAAATAGGACAAGCTCAAGTAGTTATCTTGGTTGGCATAGGTGAATCGGACCTGTCTCCATGCTGTTTAACTCTACCACTCTATTTTTAAAAATATTCCATTTTCTATTTTTCTAATGAAGTGGTGACTGCATTTTTTTCAACACTATGTTCCTGATGAAGCTTCTCAGCCCAAAACATTGACTGTACTCTTTTCCATAGATGCTACCTGGCCTGCTGAGTTCCTCCAGCATTGTGTGTCTGTTATATCTCAACTTCATTGAATTAACCTGCCCATATTTTACCGCAAAGCTTCCTCATAACCTACACAGCTGTGTCTTGTAAATCAACTTACTGGTAACTCTGATAATGCTGGGACTTTGGTGGTGTCAGAAGAGCAGATTTTCCAAATTACTGAATTTTATCCCTAGTAATACCTCAATACAATTTTAATTCACTTTTATAGATCTTGCACAGTATTTACCAGTGAAGACCAAGGTTCAATTCCTGCCACTGCCAGTACCTTCTCCACATGACTGCATGGGTTTCCTGCGGGTTCTCTGGTTTCCTCCCACAGTCCAAAGACCTACTGGTTGGTAGGTAAGTTGTCCCGTGGTTAGTCTAGGGTTAAATCAGGAGTTGCTGGGCAGCGTGGCTTGTAGGGCATTTCACGCTGTATCTCAATGAATTAGAGGTGGGTTAGGGTACAGGATACTGGCCACTTAGTACAGAATGGTATCTTCTTCACTTTTTTTTTCTGTTAAGCTATTTTCCCAACAAATTTACCATCTACTTACATACTAAGGAAATTTTATAGTGAACATGCGGACCTACCTGCAGTATCTTTGGAATGTTGGAGGAAACCAGAGCAGTCGGAGGAAACCCATAACTCAAGGAGAATGTACAAACTCCAGTCGAACAGCTCCTGAGGTCAGGATTGAACTGTTGTTACTAGAGCTGTGAAACAGCAACTCTACTCTCTCTGCACCATACCTTTGGAAAACGTCTTAGAGACCAGATCAACAAGCCACAGATTTAGATCTGATGAAAGGTCATTAACCTGAAACAGTAACTCCGCTGCTGGAAGAACATGAAACGGCAACCATTCCTCCCACTCCACAAATGCTACAGGACTTGCTAAGTATCTCCAGCATTTTCTCCCTATAGGTCAGATTTTCATTACCTGTAGACCGTTGCTTTTCTACTCTGTGCAATGATCAATCATACAAATCACAAACACGAGGAAATCTGCAGATGCTGGAAGTTCAAGCAACGCACACAAAATGCTGGTGGAACGCAGCAGGCCAGGCAGCATCTCCAGTCGACGTTTCGGGCTATCAGCTGGCATTGATTTGATTTGATGCCGACGAGCGCCGAAAGGTGGCGCTAGACACCGCAGCCGCGCTTCCTGTGAGTTGCCGTCGAACGTCAGCGGCCTGAGCCGAGGGCTTGCGCACTGGAGGGGGAAAGATGGCGGATGAGGAGGTGGTGAAGGAGCCGAGTGACGGCCGAGGGGAGTTAGCCGGCGTTTGGCTGGAGCCCGAGCAAGTAGTCAGGGTGAGCAAGCGAAAGAAACCAGCGGGCATGATGGTTGTTAACGACTCAGAAGTGTTGGCAGCGACTGGTTGCTGGGATTGGGAGTAGAAAATCATCCGGGGGACGGGCAGAGAGGGTTTGCGGGGAAGGTAATGGTAGGGTCGGGGCTAGGCGGACGGGCAGGGGGGAGGAAGGATCGGAAGGTCGAGGCTGGGCAGTGGAGAGAGGACAAGAGGGTCGGAACCAGGAAGTTGTGGGGGAGGGGGTCGGGACCGTGGAGAAAGGAGGTGATGGGGAGGGGGGGGGAGTGTCAGGACCATGGGGTGGCAGGAGGGTCGGGACCTAATGGAGAGGGGAGGGTGAGGAAGTGGGGTTGGGAATGGAGGGGAGGTAGAGGAATTGGGATTGCGCGGAAGAGATGGGAGTGGGGCGAGGGTTGGGACCGTGGGAAAGGGAGGGGTGGCAGGAGGGTCGAGACCTGATGGAGGGGAGGATGAGGAAGAGCGGTTGGGAATGGGAGGGGATGTAGAAGGATTGGGACTGTGTGGAGGGGAGGGGTGGCAGAAGACTCTGGACTGGGTGGAGGGGAGCAATGCTGAGCAAGGTTTAATGTTGCAGACTGTCGTCGTCTAGTTAACTGTGGTTTATTAAAATAGAGGACATTCTGTGGATTAGAATGTGTGGGTTAATTTCACCTTGTAATTCCAAAACTCAACACTTTCAAACAGATTAATGTGTATGTGAATTTGATAATCTAAGAATTTTTCACTTACACATATGACAGTGTATGTGTGTCAGGTGGCTGGGGTCACCTAAAGCTATGAGTACCCTTAAGAGGGAAACCAAGAGGACAAGTGGGCATACGATAGCTTTGTCAGATAAAGTAAAGGAGACAGGTAAAAAATTCTGCAAGTATATTAAGAGTAAAAGATTAACTGGGGAATAAATAGACCTTGATGATCAATGTGGTTGCATTTGGAGTCCCAAGAGATGGTAGAGGTGTTCAATGGATAAATCTCATCTGATAACTCTTGGAGAAGGTAAGGAATTAAGGAATATATTAATGTTTTGGAGCATATCCATATTTCAACAGAGGAGGAGCTGGTGGATAAATCCTCAGGGCCTGATCAAATAAATTCCAGAGAGGAAAAAAAATACTGTGTCCCTGACAGAGATACTTGCAGCATTGATGAGGTTCCAGAAGATTGGAGAGTGGTGAGGGGTGTGCTTTTATTTCAGAAGGGCTGCAAAGATAAGCCAGGGAACAGGCTGTGCAACCTAACATCAGCGAGAATGTTACTGCAGGGATTCTGCAGCATAGGAGCTGTTTTAATTCAGTTTGTTTTGAAAAGGTAACAGAGCATTGATACAGGACAGTATATATTTTAGCAAGGCCACACAAGTCTATTCTGTAATGTAAGGATTCATGGGATCCAGGATAAGTGCTCCCGTTAGTTTCAACTTAGCTTGATAGAAAGACAGAGTCTGGTAACGCAGGATTGTTAATCACATTGGAGGCCTGTTACCAGTGATGTGCTACAGGGACCAATGCTAGGCCTGTTGTTTGACATTTGTATTAATGATTTGGATGAGTGTTAATATGATTAGTACATTTGCAGCTGACACCACAATTGTTGGTCTAATTCACAGTGAGAAAGATTACAACAGGCTGAACTGGGGAAGTGGGCCAAAAATGGCAAGTAGAACTCAGGCAAGTGATAGGCATTGTATTTTGAAAAGTTGAACCAGGGCAGCACTTGGTTCCTGAAAATTGATGTAGAAAAGAAAGATCGAGGATACAGGTACATAATTCCCTTAATGTCATACACAGATAGGTAGAGAAGGTGTCTGGCATGCTTGCTTTCATTGATTGGGGTGTTGAATCCAGGAGTTGGGGCATCATCTTGAAACTGGACAAGTCATTGATGTGACCACATGGAAGATTATGCTTAATACAGTACTGATCACTCAGCTATAGGAAGGATATCATTAAAATGGAAAGGGTGCCGAAATGATTCACAAGGATGTTTCCAAGATTAGGGAATCAATAGATCTTGAAGATCAATGTGGCTGCGTTTGGAACCTCATGATATGATTGAGATGTTCAATGAATAAATCTCACCTGATATCTCCTGGAGAAGGTAATGGAAGCTAAGGAATTAAGGAATATCGTAATGTTTTGGGTAGACTGGGACTTTATTACTTGGAGTATCGAAGTTTGAGGGGGTGACTTTGTTTAAGTATGAGAAGGGGTTTACCAGCACATGCACTCTAAGAATTAGAATGCATGTGCTATATATAACAAGAAGCTGGAAAAACTTGGGTTGTTTTCTTGGTAGCAGCAGAGGCTGAGGGAAGATCTGATCGAGATTTACAAGATTCTGAGAGGCATAGATAAAGTATACAGACAGTGTTTTCCCAGGGTTGAAATGTCCAATAATGGAGGGTGTGCATTAAAAATGAGAGGAAGAAAGTTCAAGAGAGGTGTGAAGGGCAAGTTACTCTGACTTTTGGCATTTGGATATACAGTCGGCCCTCCTTATCCGTGAGTTCCGCATGCGCGAATTCAACCAACCGCGAATCGAGAAAACCCGGAAGTGCTTTTCCAGCACTTGTTGTTTGAGCATGTATGGACTTTTTTTCTTGTCATTGTTCCCTAAACAATGCAGTATAACAACTATTTTACATAGCATTTACATTGTATTAGGTATTATAAGTAATCTAGAGATGATTTGAAGTATACGGGAAGATGTGCGTAGGTTACCGTGGATCGGGATCGGGAAAAAATCAGAAGTTCTCTTACAATGTAAGCCTGAACAGGTACATCCGGTATTATTTAGCATCAGTTAGTCAAACGTTTGTCTTAGTTAATAATATATATATATAATATATATTTTACCATTCTATGCATATAAAACATTTAAGAACGTATGTTTCAGCGCCGGGCTCGGGAAGTTCCTGAGTTTGATCCGGTGACAGACCACTTCCGAGTGCGCTCTCCTTCCGTGCCTGGTTGATGTGGAGGATCAAAAACCCAAAACCCCATAATTAAACCACTGCGTTGCTTAGTAACAATTGTAGCTTTCATTGGGGCAGAGTCTTTCTCGCTTTATCCTTTAAAATTGTTCCGATTGTTGACCGATGTAGCCTAATGCTTTTCCAAGGACCGATGGTGTTTCACCTCTTTCCGATCGCTTTATTATTTCCACTTTATTTTCAATTGTGATTATTTTCGTGAACAGAAACGCTGCGATTCAGAGCTCGGCTGCCGGGTCCTAATGTCCACCGCACTGAGACAGGTTCAAATAAGGTCTGGGGTTCCGCTGGGTCCTAAGGTCCACTCGATTAAGACAGGTTGAATAAGGGACTTGAGCATCTGCGTTTTTTTGGTATACGCGAGGGGTCCTGGAACCAATCCCTCGCGGATAAGGAGGGCCGACTGTACTTTTAATCAGTTCCTGTATCTCAGCATTCACTCCATTGCCTGATCTCTTATCCTCTGATTCCTATAATATCCAAAAATGCATTGCTCTCAAGTAAAGAATTCTGAAAGTTTGTAATCTATGGAGTGAGTACATTTCTCATAGCAATTCATAACAGGAAGAGTTTGTGTCCCTCCCTCTCCCCCCCCCCCCCCCCCACAACCTCAATGGTTCTAGAATCTCTTGAGAAGAAGTGGGCCTATTGATATTTACCCTGTTGATCCTTTTCTCAGTTTTTTTTTCTTGTATCAATGAGGTCATCTCTTGTTCATCTAAACTCTTCTGTGGTTATAGGGTGCTTTTATTAATCTTTCCTCATAGGACAACCTCTTTCCCAAAGGAATCACTTCAGTAATTTGATACTATGTTAACTCCAAGGCTTCCCATATCTTTCCATTCAAATATAGTACCTTTAATTTGAACTTTTTTCTTTATTTTTAATTAACTGCTGTTACTGAAACTCTCCTTAACTTAATCTGGTTAACATATTGCTGCTTTATCATTTAAATCTGTAAGTTTTCCCATACTCGAAACCCTTTAAAGTGTCATCTACAACCTTTATTAAACAATTTACCAAAATACGTAGAGTCTCTGTTCTAGTGTAGCAGCACTCTTCCAGTACTTTATGTTAGTGTCCTGTGAATTGAAATCCTTCTCCCAAGTTGTTATTCTTTCATTCAAACTTGTACCAATCTCCATGCTGTTAAATTAACAATACTGACATTACTGTCAGTGAGACTTTTTAAATTTCAGCCCAAGCTTCAAGATATATCTTGAGGAATCTCATTCTTGATTTTATCTATATTGTTGATTTCTACATTGACCTTGACAATAGGATCCTTCAATGACAGAGGAAGAAACCATTCTGCCTACCTAGCTGTCAGGGAGCAAGCTTTTATTTCCATTCCTTTCCCTCATTTCCTTATAATCTTGCAGCCCGTTATCTGAGGCTGATCAATTCCACTTTGATTCTTTTTGCCATTAACCCACACAGTGAATTCTTGGGATATGTGAGGAAACTCGAACACCGACAGCAAACTGGTACAGTAACAAAGAGAATGTGTAAACTCTGCTTCACTCTCCCATCCTTCCATTCCAGCCCACTTATGTCATGGGTAAATAGCAGCAAGCATGTAAAGGAATATTTCTTTAACATTGGCACCAGCAAGACGATGTGGTCATTTCGACCTTCCTCTCAAGGAAGTGTCTATTGTAGATATTCTTTTTCTTAGTATTTTTTATTCCGAACTAGTCTCTGATATCCTTTGCTCACATCAACACATGGCAGGAAGTTTTGTTTTCTATATTCACAATGATTTGATTTATTTGATAGTCTGTAAGATTACTGAAAGTTATGAAAGTGCAGTTTATTAGGCGTTTCTTTTGATTTTGTAACCACTAAGCATTAGCTTAAATTTGAAATACTGTAAGTTATGTAATGTTTTGTAAGTACAATCCAAGAATATCCTGCATCTATTTCCCAGCTGGATCATTATTTTTGTATATGAACTCAGTTGACATTTCACTCCATTTGAGTGTCTTCTGTAGCAACTCTCCCCTTCTCTTTACCTGTTAACCTCAGAATGTTTCTTCTTTCAAGCATTTGGCCAACTTCCTTCAAAACAATGATATCAAGGCAGTTCAAAACAGATTGGGTTTTAGAGGGGAATATTTGTCCTGTTAAGCCTGACTTGGAATTTTGAAGGCATATTTTGATTCAATTTTTTGAAAGAAATTTTGGATTGATTGTAAGAATTGCCTGCTTTCTCTGAATTAGTGAATAGAGGTTCATTGCTTAGTCCTGGGCAAATAATTTGTTCTGGTAACTTCATCAATTATGTGGGAACTTAAGTTATGTTACATTTTATTTTGACTGTTAACAGTTGATTGGTGAATTTTAAATGGGTAAACTCTGCTCATTGTTTTGGGGGTGTGCGAACGGATGAGGATTAATCCATTTTATTTTGTAAGGAACTGTATCTCAAATACACTGATTAATAGTTTTTAGTTTTAAAATAGCGAATGAATAAAGGCTAATGCTGTGAAACCGTTGAGGTTGGGTAATGTTGCATTCATATGACATATTTAAATTACAGGTTATTTTAAAACATGTCACAAGTCAGCAGTTGTTTATGTGTGGAAACAAGTCATAGAACACTATAGCACAGTACAGGCCCTTCAGCCCTCCATGTTGTGCCAACCCATATAATCCTTAAAAAAAAAGTACTAAACCCACACAACCTCATAACCCTCCATTTTTCTTTCATCCATGTACCTGTCCAAGAGGCTCTTAAATACCCCTAATGTTTAGCCTCCACCACCATCCCTGGCGTCATTCCAGGCACTCACAACCCTCTGTGTAAAAAAAAAACTTACCCCTGATGTCTCCCCTAAACTTCCCTCCCTTAATTTTGTACATATGCCCTCTGGTGTTTGCTAATGGTGCCCTGGGAAACAGGTACTGACTATCCACCCTATCTATGCCTCTCATAATCTTGTAGACCTCTATCAAGTCCCCTCTCATTCTTCTACTCTCCAAAGAGAAAAGTCCCAGCTTTGCTAACCTTGCTTCATATGACTTGTTCTCCAAACCAGGCAGCATCCTGATAAATCTCCTCTGCACCCTCTCCATAGCTTCCATATCCTTTCTATAATGAGGTGACCAGAATTGAACACAATACTCTTAAGTGCGGTCTCACCAGAGATTTGTAGAGTTTCAACATGACCTCTCTACTCTTGAACTGAATCCCCCTGTTAATGAAACCTAGCATCCCATAGGCCTTCTTAACCACCCTATCAACCTGTGCAGCGACCTTGAGGGATGTATGGATTTGAACCCCAAGATCCCTTTGTTCATCCACACTCTTAAGTAACTGACCATTAATCCTGTACTCATTCTGCTGGGTAGTTTTGAAATATGGTGTACAGAGGCTCCCATAAACAATACTTCCTCATTTTAAGGAATAAAGTCAGGACCTATGGAAATTCCCATGTTTATATTATGGAGGAATTTACACAAGTGAAAAAATAAATACCGTGGCAAAGATGATCCATTTGTATTTTTAGATGAAAGAAGGGTTAAATTGGTAAACTATAATGTGAAATGGTTTAGGTCTCAATTACTAACTATCTGCATTAATTTAGATGTAGAGCATTGTTTAAGTTAATTGATAATACAAAGGTAATAGTTAATAGCTTTGAGGGCCTCATTCAGATTGGGCACAATCGGGTATCTTATCTATGCACACCTAAGAAATTGTTTTGCTTTCTCCTAATTATGTTTCTTGTGTCCTAATCATGTAACTCCACCTCAGTGGCAGATGTTGTCTTAATCTTGGCTCAAAGCAATTCTTCAGTACTGCAGTGGGTTGTTGCTTTGGCTTATATCCTCTGATATATGGTTAGGAGCTTTGAGCCATAATTTTGAGGGCTACAGTCCATTTGCTTATGGTGAAAATTCAGCCCACAACACACAATTTTGTCTTCGTGTTTTCTTATTTCAATCACATTCAATAGAAGCAAATGTAATAGTTAGTGATTGGTGACGTATACTGTATTTTAGTTATGTTAATAAATAATTGATTATAAAGGATTAATTGTATTCAAGCCCAGCTAATGCAGAAAGTTGGATGTCTATCCACCTTTAATGATAATGAAACCTACAATAACGGTTTCATCCATGGGATGGATTTTTGGGTACTGAATTCAGACCACCTTACAGAATGATATATTGACTGGTACTGCATCATTCATCGTGTGGAGCAGAAATTCTGCATTGAATTCAGTCTTTTCATGTTTGTAGTGCTCACCCTTCAAGATGGGCAATTTTCTTATTTTTAGTGGGTAAAGGGAGGAGGAGAAATGCTTAGCTATTTGACCACGTGGGTATCACACACAAAATACTGGAGAAACTCAGCAGACCAGGCAGCATCTAGGAAAAGAAGACAGTTGACGTTTCAAGCCGGAACCCTTTGGCAGGACCGAAATGTTGACTATACATTTTTCCTAGATGCCGCCAGGCCTGCTGAGTTCCTCCAGCATTTTGTGCGTGTCGCTCAGATTTCCAGCATCTGCAAATTTTCTCTTGTTTGTGATTGACTATGGGTATAATCCTTTTGTTCATTTTTGCAATTCGCAGCTTTTGAGTTCCAGTGAGATTCTTCTAACTCAGTGTACCCTAATGTTTTTAGTCCAAACACCTTCATACTTGCCAACACACCTCTTATACTTTCCAGCTCCCCATAGTGTAAGAACATACCTACCATATGTTAACAGGAGAAAAATTAATCTGCTTAAAATTTTTGTCTTTAACCCTAGCCAACACAATACCTTCTATCAATGTGATCCTTGAGCTTGATGGTTTTTAGCAAGAGTTGAAACATGTGGTTCAAGTTGTGACAGCAAAAGTCTCAAGTCCCCACATGTAACAATGTCCAAGCGGTTTCTGTTTTTTTGTGAGTATCTGGTTCACTGCACTGAAGCCTCTTTAAACCAGGTAGGAGGATGGAAATACAATGAAGAGTAATTTGGCTCTTCTTCAAAGACCAGGACACTTTGTATGACAGTGTAGCCACGTACCACAAAAGCCATAGTTTTTGAAAAGCATTTTTGCTTCATCATTCTGAATGTTGATAACTTTTTCTTGCAAGCCTTCCTGTTCTTCTGCCTTACAAAGAAATGGGTTAATTACCCAGACTGGAATTTCGCTCAAACCATTGAATTGATTCTGAAATTCCTTCAGTAACTGCAGGTATAAGCAGTTCTCTTGCAAATCACCATTGTGAAAGAGTGCATTCTTCTCCAATGCTTCACCAGAAGTGGACACTGCACTTTTTGCCTGGACTAAATTGAAATTCTGACCCTTCAGTTTCTTATTTAGAATGTTCATTATGTCATACAGATCAGCTAGGTATGCCACATCTCCATGTGGATGTTCAATCTTGTTTCCCAAGCTCTTGTTGACTTTGAGCAAAAATTCAACCGCAGTGTCAAAAAGATCAAAGAAACATTTTAAGCAGCCTTTTGACGGCCAGTGCACTTCAATGTGAAGAAGTGTTCAAGCTCTTCATTGTTATCCTGACATAACTAGCAAAATATTCTGCTGTTTAATGGATGAACTTTAATTTTGTTGATAGCAGATACTACAAGAATCAAGCTTGAAAAAAAGTTGCTGGCTGTGATTTTTGGCTGCGTGATGATGAGTTACATAATGGATTGCAAACAGACATGAAATTTTTTTAAATAAATGCTACCCTGGTACCCTGGTACATGGTACCCTGTCATATGTGATGCTCCACTTGTTGCACAGGAAATCATGTTCCTAATTGGAATACTTTTATCCTCAGTGTACGTTTTGAGTTCATCGTAGATTGATTCTCCAATGCCCTGAGTAGCCTTTTCGGGGTGTCTTTTACCGAAGTGTTCCTGCAGTCTTGGTTTCATGGTTTCATTAGACATTACAGTATTACAAAAGACACATGGGGTGTCACTGATTGCAGCAGAGTAAAACCATACTCCAGGTATGTAACATTGTATTGACACACTTACTGTAGTTTCTTAGCAGGATTAAAATTCAAGGCTTCAGTCTAAAAGAGATTGTGCCATACATATATATCCATCATTAACAGGGCTAAATTAACACAAACTGGGAATGCCTAATGGATGTTGAAAATAGCAGTGAGTTGACACAGATGAAACAATGATAGCAGTGAGGCAAAAATGAAAATGAAATGGTCGTAACAGTGAAAATTACATTGGCAAGGATTCAGATTGGAATCTGAATTAGTCAGGATAGAGCTGGTGTTTGACAAGTTACCTGTGTACTATTTCAGTTGGCGCAATTGACCTAAGGTCTCAATATGACAAAGATGGTTCTTGATCGTATGAAGCTGGGGTTGGCAGGTTCACTGGCTTTATTTCACCGTTTGGTTCTGGCCAGTGCTGTATAGTTGTGTGACGTGTTTTCCGTAGATCTGTAGAGAAAGTTGAGGGGGTATATTTGACTTACCAACTGTTAAATTGCATGAAATCGTTCTGTGCCACGAGTAAAGGGGAACTGTTGGGCACCCAATAATGTCTGTCTGGTTGGTAAGGTCGGATTGCAGAGTTTCAGACACATTGTGACAACGAATGCACACCGCCTGCAGAGCTATGGTTGTTCCAGTGCCTCATCCTTTTACTTACTAGCAATCGGTCAGGTCTCGTGCCTCAAGTTAGGGTGCTACTTACTGTCGTCCCCACCCCCCAGGAATCCTGAAAGCCCCCTTCCGCCCGGCAACTTCTATTTCCCCCTTAGGACATGTCCTTAGGACATGTAACTGCCCCCTTGGGAATCACTGTTCTAACTTCTTGATGTGGCTAGTGACAGGTTTTTGGGGAGGAAAATCAGGGAGCAATAGAAGAGAGGGGACTCAAATGGGAGGGGTTTTGAAAGGTGGGACTTGTAGAGGGTGGGGAGGGATTTGGAGACCATGGGTATGGGAAGGCAACCTTTGGTTGGAGGGGTGGTTTGGGGAGAGGACTGAGAGAAAGGGGGCTTGGAACAAGAGATTGTAATTGGGAGTAAAAGAAGAGGGAACAGGGCTGAGGGGGCTTTTGTCAAATGATTTCCTTTGAAGAGGGAGGAAGACAAACAACGGGCCTGGGGACATGTTCAGCACAACTTTGTGGGCCGAAGGGCCTGTATTGTGCTGTAGGTTTTCTGTGTTTCTGTTGCATATCTCATATGTGACACAGACAGAAGCAATGGACTCAGATGCTGCCCATGCATGTCACATTCTTCACTGGCCATGCCCTGTTGTGAAGCTGCAGTCTTTGTTTTCCACATGCGTCGTGTGATTTCATAACTATCATGATAGAATCATAACATTGCAAAGATAATTTTGAGCTGCAGTACTCCTGTGAGAGATATTGCACAGAACTCTGATTTTATCATTTTTGAATCTTTGCCAGATCTGTCCCTGAAGGCAAACCAATATTAATATCTCCACTATAAATTCCTCCTCTTTTTTTTTCTTTTCACAGAGGTACTAAACCCTCATGGAGTCTAATTTTAGGGTCTTTCATTTTAAGAATGAGTTTAAAAGAATGAATTGTGATGAATATGAGTTTGGACTTACCTCATACTCTTTAAAGCCATAGCCCTTGCCACATTTCATCTGTGTGATGTGTTGCAGTCAGTCTGCTACTCATATAGCAGATTGATATGATATTTCAACAGGTTCGCAGCTCCTATAGGAATGAGTTTGAACAACCCTAGTAGTCTGGCTCATATCTTCATGGTTGCTGCCTACAGAAAACATGTGATAATTAGAAATCAGTGTCCAATCTCCTAAGTCCAAGCTGAAATCCTTAAAAGTCATGTTCAGAATAAAATAACTATTTTGTTAACTTCCCTTCTACTTTTTACATTGATTTTTCATGTAGACATACTAACACACATATATTCACTTTTATTTACATGATGACCTGTAGCTAAGGATGATGGCAGAATGGCAGAGTGGGGTTAAAAGCTGTTGCACAGGTTGACTGTGGTTAAGAAGGCCTTCATCAGGCATGGGATTGAGTTCAAGAGCCGAGAGGGTTATACAGCTATATAGGACCCTGGTCAGACCCCGCTTGTTGTACTGTGCTCATTTCTGGTCACCTCACTACAGGAAGGATGTGGAAACTATAGAAAGGGTGCCGGAGAGATTTACAAGGATGTTGCCTGGATTGGGGAGCATCCCTTACAAGAATAGGTTGAGTGAACTTGGCCTTTTCTCCTTGGAGCGACAGAGGATGAGAGGTGACCTGACAGAGGTGTATAAGATGATGAGAGGCATTGATCGTGTGGATAGTCAGAGGCTTTTTCCCAGGGCTGAAATGGCTAAAATGAGAGGGCACAGTTTTAAGGTGCTTGGAAGTAGGTACAGAGGGGATGTCAGGAGTAAATTATTTACGCAGAGTGGTGAGTGCGTGGAATGGGCTGCCGGCAGCTGTGGTGGGGGCGGATACAATAGGATCTTTTAAGAGACTCTTGGATAGGTACATGGAGCTTAGAAAAATAGAGGGCTATGGGTAACCCTAGGTAATTTCTAAAGTAAGTACATGTTTGGCATAGGTTTGTGGGCCGAAGGGCCTGTATTCTGTAGGTTTTCTATGTTTCTATGTAATGTGCTGATTTCAAAATGCACGCTTTGACAACCAAATACATTAATCTTTTTACTGTTTCCTGTGCTATCCTCTATTCCTTAATTTCCAGATATCTCCATATCATTTGTGAAGAGGAGAGGCCATACTGGATCTGGTATGAGGTAATGAGCCAGGTTGGGTGTCAGATCTCTTGATGGGTGAGCACTTGGAGATAGTGACCACAGTTCCCTGACCTTTACCATAGTCTTTGAGAGGGATAGGAGTAGATGATATGGGAAGGTAATTGGAGGAGGGGGATTTACGATATTGGGCAGGAAATTTGCATACATATTC
The DNA here is from genome assembly GCF_048418815.1 of Hemitrygon akajei. Classification (NCBI taxonomy): domain Eukaryota; kingdom Metazoa; phylum Chordata; class Chondrichthyes; order Myliobatiformes; family Dasyatidae; genus Hemitrygon; species Hemitrygon akajei. The sequence goes on from NC_133126.1 coordinate 100,116,342, forward strand.
ACAATTTATGCTCCAAAGGAATGCACAATGGAAATATGGAAGTTTAGGAAGCACTTGTATAGGGTATGGTTAGATTTGTCTCATTGAGGCAGGGAAAGGATGGTAGGTGGAGGAGCTATGGTTGACAAGAAATGTTTAGGAAGTAAGGATCAGACAAGGCTCTAGAGAACTACATCACTGTAGATGTGAGTGCAACTGGGTGATAGTCGTTGAGGCACCTTGCCCTGTTCTTGGGTACTGGTGTAATTGATACCCTTTTGAAGCAGGTGTGAACATCCAACTGCATGCACTCACTTTCTGGCTGGCACAGATTTTCAGTGCCCAAGCAGATACACCATTGGAGCCTTATGACTTGCGAGGGTTCACCCTCATCATAGATGTTCTGGTATAGGCCTATGAGACAGGGGTCACAGGGCTACCAGATCCTGCAGGGATTTGCATGTGCAGTTTTAATCTCCCTTTCAAAGTGTGCATAAAAGGTGTAAACCTTATCTGGAATGAAGCATCACAGCCATTTATGATAGGTTTAACCTTGTAGGAAGAAACAGCGTGTAAACCCCGCCAGAGTTACCATGCTTCAAGTCAAGTCAAGTTGCTTTTTATTGTCGTTTCAGCCATAATTGCTGGTACAGTACATAGTAAAAACGAGACAACGTTTTTCAGGACCATGGTGCTACATGAACAATACAAAAACTACACTGAACTATGTAAACCAACACAAAAACTACACTAGACTACAGACCTACCCAGGACTGCATAAAGTACACAGAACAGTGCAAGCATTTCAATAAATAATAAACAAGACAATAGGCACAGCAGAGGTCAGTAGGTTGGTAGTCCGATGGCTTGGGGGAAAATCTGTTACATAAATAAACAGCTGAATGGTGACATCCGGGATTCTGTCTGATTCCATCTCTAACTTCAGTTGGAATTTTTTTTGCTCTTAAAGTAGCCTCATGATGGTGTTGCTCAGGTGTTGGTATTGGGACAGTTTCTCTTCACGTATGTCAAATGACGGAATTGTTGGCTTTGTGGCCAATTTTGAAGATGATACAAAGATGAGTGGAGGGACAAGTAGTGTTGAGGAAGCAGGGAGTCTGCAGAAGTCTTTGACAGATTAGGAGAATGGGCAAAGAAGTGGCAGATGGAATATAGTAAATGGAAGTGTACGGTCATTGACTGGTGGAAGGAATAAAGGCGTAAGCTATTTTCTAAATGGGGGAGGATTCAAAAATCTGAGTGCAAAGTAACTTGGGAGTCCTTGTGCAGGATTATCTGAAGGTTAACTTGCAGGGTGAGTTGGTGGTAAGGAAGGCAAATACAATATCAGCATTCATTTCGAGAGGATTAGATTACAAGAGATGGATGTGATGCTGAGGTTTTATAATAATGCATTGATCAGATCGTACTTGGACTGTTGTAAGATGGTTGTGAGCCCCTTATCTAAGAAAAGATGTGCTAGCATTGGGGAGGGTCCTGAGGAGGTTCTGGGAATGATTGCAGGAATAAAAGGGTTATGCATGTTTGAGCATTTGATGGCTCTGGGCTTGTACTTGCTGGAGGTTAGAAGGTTGAATTTTGAAAGGCCTAGACAGTGAATGTGAAGAGGATATTTCCTGTAGTGGGTGATTCTAAGACCAGAGGGAAATCCTTTTAGAACAGATTAGGAATTTCTTTAGCCAGAAGATAGTAAATCTATGGGTGAGGAGGTCAAGTCATTGAATATATTTGAAGTGGAGATTGATAGGTTCTTGATTAAGGGGGTCAAAGGTTACATGGAGAAAGCAGGAGAATGGGGTTGAGAGGGATAATCAGCCATGAGTGAATGGTGGAGAAAACTTGATAGGCCAAATGGCCTAATTCTGCTTCATGTCTTGTGGCCCCTCATGATGCATCACTTACAATCCCTAATCGGACAATATTTCTTAAAGTGCCTGTAATTCTTGTCTTCAAAAATTTGCCCACCACTGAAGTAGGACTCTGTTCTAGGGGTTTCCTAGGGTTAGTCCTTCTTCCTTTCTTGAACAAAGTCATAATATTTGCAATTCTCCAATCATCTGGTATCACTGTGGCCAGTGAAGAAGCAAAGATAATCGCCAAACATATAGCAATCTCTTCCCTGCTTCCTGTAGTAACCAGGGGTATATCCCATTTGGCTCCAGAGGCTTAACTATCCTAAAGTTTTTCAGAAGTTCCTGCATATCCTCTTTTTTTTCAAGTATCAACCTGTTTTATGTTGTCCTCAAAAACACAAGGTCCCCCTCAATGGTGAGAACTGGAGAAAAATATACATTAAGGATACCTCAATTTTTTCCTTTATTTTGCATTTTTTGCACTAATTTATAATTTTTTTAAAAAGTGAGGTAACATCAGAAATCTGATGCAGAAGGAAAGAAGCTGTTTATAAAACATTGAGTTTGTGCCTTCAGGCTCCTAGACTACCACCTTGATGGTAGCAATGAGAAGTAGACAAAGAAATCCAATCTTTAGAAAGAAATGAAATCTGATCAGAAAATGTGATTCCTTGTTGGGTAGAATTAAGAAACTGCAAAGGTACAAAGGCCCTGATGGGAGATATATACAGGCCCCCAAACAGTAGCTGGGATGTGGGGTGCAAATATTTTGTAATATAGTGTGGACCATGCCCTTCTAGCCCACTGAGCTCTGCTGCCCAGCAACCCACCAATTTAACCTTGGTCTAATCACAGGACAATTTACAATGACCAATTAGCTTACTGCCTGGTATGTCTTTGATTGTGGGAGGAAACCAGAGTACCTGGAGGAAACTCAGTGTTCACAGGGACAGGCAGTGCTGGAATTGAACTCTGCAAGAACTATAATAGTTTAGCAGTCAAACTGTTGATAAAAATTGTAAGAGTTAAGGCACAAGCACTGATTCCTGAGAAACATCTGCTTATTCCCACTTTGTTTCAAAACAACTTCTAAATCCAAGTTAGTAAATTATACAAAGCTTCTTGTAGCCTGTCCTTGTTGATCAGCCTCCTGTATGGGACCCCAACACTTTAACCTTTCTGTCATCATTCGCATTGTTTTATTAAGAAGAGAGTGTAGAAACAAGCAGGAGTTTGCAGGGCAAATACAACAGTTTGGATAATGGGAAACATTTAAGTTCCCACTGGGTTTGATTGTTCATCTTTGAAATGTGGGTTCAGGTCCAAATGATTAGTCATTACTGAATTGATCAGTCATTGGTTGTGTGGAAATAAAGCAAAAACAGTGTTTGAAGACACAAGACTGCAGTTGCTGGAATCTGGAACAAAAATTAAACTGCTGGAGGAACTCGGTGGATCAAGCAGCATCTGTGGAGGCAAAAGGATAGCTGACATTTCGAGTTGAGACCCTGCATCAGCACTGAGAATGCAGAGGGGATTTGTGTAACAGTAGCTGTAGGATGTGCATCATGGGAAATTGATCAGAAGAAAAGGATTTGCCTAAGGAATGACTTGGCTAGCTTTGTCATTATGATAAATGAAGGAATTGAGCTCAATCCAGAGTGAGAATTTAAAAGAATTTGATATGTAAAATGATCAAAATTGTTTATTTATTGACATCAACATTATGTAAATAATGAACAAATTAAGTTTTGCTCATGCCGTTTGAACAAAATAATCTTGCTGTTCACTTATGATGTATCTGAGACTCTAGTTCTATTATATTGCCATACAAAGTGGTCCAACAAACTCGGTTAAGCCAGCAAGATAATCAGACTGATCTTCTGAGATTTGCATGGCATTGCCAGTAAATAAGCCTGTGACAGGCCCATTCTTGTTTGGAGACTGCCATTATTTTTCTGCTCAGAAGGGCTGATTCTGGCACTCAGAGCTGTGATGGTAGGTACATTGTGGTATTATGGCGGTGCACTTGAATGCAGTGGCCACTCTTTGGTGCACTGAACCAAGCTGGAACTGGACAACTTGCCATCTATTCTACAGTCATGCATTCAGGGACTTGGGCTATATTTTGGTTGTTCTTTGACTGTTTTTCTGAAATTATAACCATATGTGCTATTTGTGCGATGTGCTGTTGGTAATTTATTTTGCACCTTGGCCCTGGAGGAACACTGTTTTGTTTGGTGATATTCATGCATGGTTGAATGATAATTAAACTTAAACTCATGGGGTTCATTGGTAAAACGTACTGTGTTAATTTGTTTTTGCATATGCATACTGTATCTTAGATCATCTATTTTTAAAAAAAATTGCTTACTAGAATACTGTCAATAGGTTTGACTGACTTTTGGATTATTGTGGATGTTGAGCTTTCGAAGTAGAAAGCCTGGGTCAGCATGTCAGCTTCTATTAGCACAGCGGACCACATTTTCAGAGGGATTAATTGTGGAATAATTGCCTAATCAATGGCTCCAAAACTGCTACAGTGGTCCGTGAATACTTTACAGCATCTTTACCCTTATTATTGAAAAATGCCATATGAAAGTTTATTTTTCAGATATGTTGCAGTTTGGGAAATCAAACCAGAATAAAACTTGTACAGTGAACAGTTGGCCCCGGAGAAGTGTTATGGAACAGAGGAGTTCAAGTACTGTACAAGGTTTTCAGAAAGCAGTATCACAGTTGACAGGGTGGTGAAGTTTGCAATAGGCAAACTGGCCTTTATTGGTCAGGGTACTGAGTATACAAGTTGGGACATTATTTTATTTAGAGAAACAGCACAGAACAGGCTTTTCTGACTCAACGAGCTGTACCACACAGCAACCCACCTATTAGGCACTAGCCTAATCACAGGGCAATTTACAATGACCAATTAACCTACTAACTAGTAGGTTTTTGGACTATGGGAAGAAACAAGAGCAACCGGAGAGAAAATCCACGTGGTCATGGAGGGAACATATAAACTCATTACAGTGTGCTGCGAACACACAGAGTACTGTGTTTAACTTTTGTCACTCTGTTTTAAGAAAGACACAATTAAACTAGAAGTAATGCAGAGAAGATACGAGAATGTTGTCAGGACTTGAGGGCCTAAGTTACAGGGAGAGGTTCAGTAGGCTAGGACTTTATTCATTGGAACTGATAGAAGTGTAAAAAATCATGAGGGGTATAGACAGGGTGAATACTCAGTCTTAGTCCCGGTGAAGACGAATCAAGAATAAGACGTAGAAGTTTAAGGAGACTAGAAATAATTAATAGGAACTTTAAGTAATTTTAAAAATGAATATGTATATATGGAATAAACTGTTATGGGAAGTGGCTGAGGGAAGTATGCAACACTTAAAAGACAGTTGGATGGGACGTGGATAAGAAAGGTTCAGAAGGATGCAAGCCAAACACTAGCCTGAATGGGCAACTTGGTCAGCACAGACCAGTTGAACCAAAGGGCCTACTTCTGTGCACCACAGAGTATAAGGCCAACAGACACAGAACTGGGCAGGTAACTCTCTGCTTCAATGTCTGATGGAAACTTATCACTGATTTTTTATTGTTGCTGGTTAAAAATGGCAATGACTTGCACTAGTGTGGTGTAATCTTTACTATAAGTGGTTCAAATGGTGATGCAGTTTAGTTGTGGGTATTGAAATCATTCTTCCCAGCAACGCCAACAACCCTGGGTGGGGTGACAGACCTGTGCGAGAGAGTTTTTAAAGTGGAAAAGCTATTGCACTGGGGCATTTCCGCTCTCTCTAACTTGGAGGTCCAAGTCCACTGGTACAAAATAGTCGTCACAAAACGGGACTTGGTTGCAGTAGATGACCATGGCATCTTCTGTGCCTTGTCATGTCCTTTGCTCTCCACGAAATGTTGCAGAATTGCCTTCCTGCCAGTTGGATCTCATTGTTTATCTCATCCGCCCAGTCTGCCAGAGCTGACCTCACATGCTAGGACAGACATATTCCTTTCTCACTGGGGGATGAGGCCAGCTGGTTTAGCCTACCTGCAGAAGCGGTGTACTGGGTTGCATGCAAACAGCTACTTGGAGCCACAGGTGAGAGCTGAGTGTCCAGTGGGGACCAAAGGTGAGTGAACTTCCCCAGAATGGACAAGACAAGCCCCTTCATCAGATGTGCTACCCCTCCCTTGACATCCCATACACCCCCTACATTCATTAAGTTCCATATCTATACACTTGATATGAATTTGCTATTTTAATTAAATCTGCTATTTCATGCACATCTGCTCTCACCCCATCCTCCCGCCACCCCACTAGGGATAGGGTTCCCCTTGTCCTTACCTACCATCCTACCAGTCTCTGGGTCCAACATATAATTCTCTGTAACTTCCAACGGGATCCCACCACCAAGCACATCTTTCCCTCCCCTCCCCCTTTCTGCTTTCTGCAGGGAGCAGGGATCACTCCCTACGTGACTCCCTTGTCCATTTGTTCCCCATCCCTTCCCACCAATCTCCCTCCTGGCACTTATCCTTGTAAATGGAACAAGTGCTACACCTGCCCTTACACTTCCCTCCTCACCACCATTCAGGGCTCCTGATAGTCCTTCCAGGTGAGGTGACACTTCACCTGTGAGTCAGGTGGTGTGATATACTGCTCTGGTGCTCCTGGTGCAGCTTTCTATATATTGGTGAGACTCGATGCAGACTGGGAGACCGTTCTGCTGAACACCTACGCTCTGTCCGCCAGAGAAAGCAGGATCTCCCAGTGGCCACACATTTTAATTCCACATCCCATTCCCATTCTGATATGTCTATCCATGGCCTCCTCTACTATTAAGATGAAGCCACACTCAGGTTGGGGGAACAACACCTTATATTCCGTCTGGGTTGCCTCCAATCTGATGGCATGAACATTGATTTCTCTAACTTCCGTTAATGCCCCTCCTCCCCTTCTTACCCCATCCCTTATTTATTTATTAATCCCTCTGCCTCTCCCTTTCTGTTTTTTTCTCTCTCTGTCCATCACTCTCTGCCTGTTCTCCATCTCCCGCTGGTGCTCCTCTCCCCCTTTCTTTCTCCCTTGGTCTCCATGATCCTTTCCCTTCTCCAGCTCTGTATCCCTTTTGCCAATGTACTTTCTAGCTCTTAGCTTCATCCCGCCCCCTTCTGCCTTCTCCCATCATTTCGGATTTCCCCCTCTCACTTTCAAATCTCTTACTATCTTTTCTTTCAGTTAGTCCTGACGAAGGGTCTCAGCCCGAAACGTCGACTGTACTTCTCCTCATAGATGCTGCCTGGCCTGCTGCAGTCCACCAGCATTTTGTGTGTGTTGCTTGCTATTTTAAAACTAGTTTAACGTGAGCACTGGAGCTTCTCCCAAATCAGCATATCAAAAGCCTGGATTTCTATACCATGAACTAGCTGCTGTATCTCTTTACTCCTGTTCAGATTCTTAAATCATGGCAATATTCTTCATCCTGTTGATACTGCTACTGTGCTTGTGATGATTGTAACATTTCTACTTATCTGATTGTTCACTACTTGCTCTAAACTAGGCAAACTTGTAAATCTTGTGATGACCCATCACACTAAACATTTTCTTTATTGCTCTTTTACTAATTTGGCATGTCTTCTGGATGTCTTAGACAAGTTGGAAAATGGGTAAAAAGGTGGCAGATTTTGGGAAATGTATGATGCATTTTGGTAAAAGGAACTATTATCTAAATGGGGAGAAGGTTCAAACATCAGAGGTGAAGAGGGACTTGGATCCTTGTGCAAGACTCGCAGAAGGTTAATTTACAAGTTGAATTTGTAGTAAAGAAGGTAAATGCAATGTTGACAAATATTTCAAGGGGAATAGAATATTAAAAATAAGGAGATGATGCTGAGGCTTTATAAGACACTAGTCAGGCTGCACTTGGAGTATTGTCAACAGTTTTGGATCTCCTATCTCAGAAAGGATGTGTTGGCATTGGAGTGAGTCCGGAAGAGGTTGACGAGGATGATTCTGGGAATGAATGGGGTTTACATATGAAGAGTGTTTGGCAGCTTTGGTCCTGTCCTCACTGGAATTTGGAAGATTGCAGGGGGATCTCATTGACACCTGAATGTTGAAAGGACTAGATAGGGTAGATGTGGAGAAGATGTTTCCTATGGTGGGGGTATCCAGAACTAGGGGGCACAGCCTCAAAATTGAGGGGCAACCTTTTAGAACAGAGGTAAGGAGGAATTCTTTTAGCCAGAGAGCAGTGAATCTGAAATGCTGTGCCACAGATTGCGGTGGAGGCCAAGTCCATGGGTATATTTAATGCAGAAGTTGATTGTTTCCTGATCGGTCAGGGCATCAAAGGATATGGCAAGAAGGCAGGTGCATGGGGTTGAGTGGGATCTGGGATCAGCCATGATGGTATGGCGGAGCAGACTCAATGGGCTGAATGGCCTAATTCTGCTCCTATGTCTTGTCTTATCTCAGATCCTATTGCCTTTCTATTCTCTTTCAAATTGCTTCCCAATTTCATTCCATTTCTTTGTTGATTTCTGAACTTGGGCAGAGTTGATTGACATTGGCTTCATCTTTATCTAGCCTTAAGATCCCTCACTTGTCAACTATTTTATTTATTCTGTCCTCAAACACTTGTAGGGTATTAATATTATAGATTTTCTGTATAACTAGCTCATGTAGGTTGCTGCTCTTTTATATATTGTGGTACTTGTGTTGTTGTAAACCTGATCCTATCACTTATGTTTTCATTCACTTTCCTCCCTTGTTTAATAGTTTTATTGTTAATCCTCTGTCTTTCAAAGTGAAATTACATGATTTCAAAGGCTCGTGTATTGTCAGTATACAAATCTGAAATTATTCTTCTCCAGGTAGCCATGAAACCATGAAAGAAAAGAAAATCATCAACCCCAAATTCTTTCTCCCTAGCACAAAAAAATAAACTCAAACTGAACAGCCACATCGACCATGAAATCCCCCTCGCCTGCACACATAAAAATGAGAATGATCATGTGAAAAATGTAGAATATATTAAAAAAAAGACTAAAGAGTCTTTAGTCCCTATCAAAAACACAGAAAATCTGGATAACATTCTCTGGGCCCAGTGGCAGGCTTTTCCCCCTCTATAGCAAAGCGATCCCACCAGTGATCCAAAGGCAGGTAGCCGATAGTCACCTTCCGCATTTGCCTCAATGTTTCAGTCTCCCTCGTCCTTGGTCCTACATTCCAACTGACAGCAATTTCAGAGATGGATTCGCTGATGTCTTCTGCCTCTCCCACAACAGGCAGTTTGCAGTGATCAAGGTTGTACTGTTGCTCTTGCCACAAAAACACACCTTGATCAGTTTTTTCCTCCCAGACACACTGCCCCTTGGAAATCCTTTGGCAATATATTACCTTTCATCATTTTTCTAGCTTACCTCCACTTGCCTCTTAAATTTCTTGTTATTTGTCACCTACCCAAATATCATTAATTTTTCTCAGTTTCTGGCTGTCTTTCCCTCTCAGCCTCTATACCACCTGCTGTCCTAAATTCATCATGCTCCCTGCCTCCCCAAGTTTGTTACTATCATGTTTATGATTAATCTCTCCCGACATATACCATTGCATATTAATGGCTGCCCATTTGACCTTATTATATCCATTGCCTCATTCATGGAGAACCATTCCTGATCATGTTCTTGAATGGTCTACCCACCAAGATCTCTCCTCATCCCAATCCTTTTGTCTCAGAATCATATTATCGTTGATGTGTTGTGAAATTTGTTTTGTTGCAGGAGTATAGTGCTAAATAAATTACAATTAGAAAAATGAATAGTGCAAGAGAGTCCATGAGGTAGTGTTCATGGACTGTTCAGAAATTTGATGGTGAGGGGAAGAAATTATTCATAAAATGTTGAGTGTTGGTATTCAGACTCCTGTACCACCACCTGTAATAATGAGAAAAGGGTGTGGCCTGGTTGGTGATAGTCCTTAGTGATGGATGCCAGTTTCTTGAGCTGCTGCCTCTTGAAGTTGTCCTCAGTGGTAGGGAGGGTTGTGTATATGATGGACTGGTTAAGTGTGCAACTCTCTACAGTCTCTTTTGATTCTGTAAATTGGAGCCTCCATACCAGGTGGTGATAAAGCAGTCAGAATACTCTCAACAGTGCATTTATAGAAATTTGCAAGAATCTTTGAAATACCAAATATGAAATTCTTGACAAAAGTGGCTTCTGGTATGCCTCCTTTGTGATAGCAACATTGATGGGTTAGCAGTGGAAAGGATGTGCAGCTACAACACCTCAGGGGATGTTGGGCCCAACGGAGGCCTGGTCTGTGTTCTCCCCAATTTTTTCTGCAAAATCTCAGCTATTAAATCCTTTTCTCACTCTACACCTTAATATTTTGGAAGTTAAACTGATTCTTTTTCTTCCTGTACGACTTCATCTTGTTTTGATTTTTTTGAATGTTTCTGGTGAGAGACGAACATATCCATTTTTGTTAGTGGAGAGTGAGTATGTTTCAGGGGCACTCAGTTGATTGACCATTAATGTTAGGTAGAGATTAATAACAATGTTTTGGATGAGCTCGCATTCTGATGAAGAGTATTTGATCTGAAGCATTAACTGTTTCTCTTTCCTTAGATGTTGCCTGATGTTAGCAAGTTTTTTTGTTTTTACTTTGGATTTCCAGCATCTGTAGTCTTTTGAATTTTCAAGTTCTAATGCATTTCATTTTCAGGAATTGAGTGTTGCTGGTAAAGCCAGCATTTATTACCTATCCTTATAGTCTTTGAGCTAAGTAGCTTGGTGGGTCACTTCGGTCAACTGCTGGTACACTTGGTGTCACATATTAGCCTGACTAGGTCAGGTAAGGTTTTCTCCATATCTCAGATATGTGCTGATTGCTTAACTAGCCACTGTAGTTCATCCCTTAGTATAGGAGTGTTGCTGGTGAGTCGGGGGCAGGTATGCAAAAGAAAACAAATTACAGGGAAATAAGATGGCACAGATAAAATAGGATATGGTTTTCTTCGATTTGAGTTCAAGAGTATTGAAGGAGAAATGAACTCGGACCAAATATGTGAGTTGAAGGTAAATGCATACCTGTTTACCATTTAGCTTGAGTATTTGGCTGTGGGTTATGGATGTGCTGTTGACACTTAAACACACATAACACCAGCCCACATGTGCTTATATTTTTTGTTATGATAGTTAAAGTAGGCAATGATAAATATTTTAAAAAATTTGTCTATGTTGAATCTGCTATTAATGGCAATTTGATGGATTAATTATTGGATTTATTCAGCAAGAATATATTCAACAAATGAGGTTGGAATATTCAGTTGATGAACATGAAACCTGAGTGAGTACTTGGTATAAATGATGGCAGTGGAAAGTTTTCACTACAGCTGACAATTTTATTTTGTCTTGCAGATTTGGCAGGAAGGAGTTGATCTGTGTTCTGGAATATACCGATACTTTATGGAATATGTCCCTCCAGTACGCTATTCAGGATCGGAAGCCAAGTTACCTGAGGAGGAACAGGCCTATCATGTGATACTCCAAACCCTGGAATGGTTTCTCTTTGGAGAGTCCCCCGAAGCTGGTTTTGCAAAGCTGGAACAAAATAATACTTCACAACTATGTGGCCGAGTTTTCAAAGGAGGAGAAACCACATATTCCTGTCGGTGAGAAGTCATGTAAATTTAGCACCTCACTTTACCCTGATTACTTTTCATGTTGATTTACATATGGTTTTAACCATCTTTTGGCCAACTCTTTTAACATTTGTGTTTATTCCAACAATTTGAAAGAAGCTGCGGTACCATTAATTTGGAAAAAGAAATAGGTTATCTATTATATTGACTTATTGTTATCACAAGTATGAAGGAAGTAATTTAGAAGTATAACCATTGTTTAAGATATTCCGTAGATAGTAAATTTAAAATAGTTTTGGGAATGAATATGGAGCCATGTCTCAGGAAGATGTATATTCCGTGCGTTTACCATCAGGATAGTAATTCCATAAATAATGTAGAGCTACCATAATCAATTCTTAACATATCAATGTCAATGTGCCTCTGTATGATCTTGTTCATCTGCTTTGCTGATGTAGCAACTTGAGTACATAACACATGTTGATGGTAAAGAGTAATGTGAATAAGGAGACTTTGCTTTTATATTTCAGGGCAAATGATATCCTTTGCCACACCAGAAGTGTAGTCACTGTTGTGTTTTGGGAACAATGCCAATGAATTTGCATGAGTAAGATTCTATAAAGATCGGCAAAATGATAATCTGTTTTTATGATTTGCTCAATCACTGGGGTGACCTTTGTTATTTTGAAGTTTGTCTTGGGACTTTTTAATGTACCTGAGCATCCCATAGGTCTCAATTTAACATTTCAAAGCAAGGAGATGAGTCAGCGATGTAGAGCAATTGGGACATATCAGATGATGAACAAATTGAATAGCTTTCCTTCACAAGTCAGGAACATTCAAGTGGGATAGATGTGAGTGAATAACTGGACACTGCCACTCTTAAAACTTGTACTTTAAAACCAAAAGTGGGGCTATGCTACTGAAATCATTTGCAGTGATCGAGTGCTGCGACTCGTGGATCGGCAGCAAACCCTTCCCTTACCAATGAGAGAGAGAAAGAGAGAGCAATTCGCCGAGTACAGGGGCTTCTGGTTGATCCTCTGTTCCCGATATTCCACTTTCTCCTGCAATGTCTCATTTGGCAGCACTGGCATAGAACTGGCTTATGCACAGGGCTGCAGAGCCTCGGACCATGAAGGCGCGCTCATCTTCTAGGCCACGCACTTGGGATATTGAAAAAAGGCCACTTGGTGAGCCCCAGCAGCAGGAACCGTTACCATAAAGAACCACAGTTTGAGTACAGCTGTACGTCAAGGGCACTGACAGAACCCATCCACCTTGAAAAGGTTAAAAAAAAGAGGCATTAAATGTAAAAATTAAGCTGCTTCCGCGGATGAGCTCAAAGAAGCTATCTAGTGCCATTGTAGCTCTGCTCACAACCCCTTTGCTGTTGAAAGGGTTATGGGAGCTGCACTCTTGAATTTTAAAGGAGGTTTGTTTATTTATTTATTTAGGATTGCAACTTTGAACAGGCCCTCCTGGCTCACCAAGCTGCACCACCCAGCAACGCATGTAGCCTAATCACTGGGCAATTTACAATGACTAATTAACCTACTAAACAGAGTGTCTTTGGACTGAGGTAGGAAACCAGAGCACCTGGAGGAAACCCACGTGCAACTGGGAAAGGACATGTAAATTTGCTTACAGAGAATGCCAGAATTGAACTCTGAATTCCAACAACATAAGCTGTAATGGTGTTGTGCTAACTGCTACGTTACAATGGCACCCAGGTGTTGGGTTAGAAAGCTCCAGGATTTAGATCGTGTTGATGTAGGAAAAGTGAAACGTTGCCAAGTATGTCAGTATGTCAAATATGGGTATCCTACTGTTAGAACTGTGGTTCCCTTCCCTGGTTCCCATTCCATGGGTTGCTGGGCAGTCCCCTCTTATTAGATTCCTTCAGTACTTTACCTCTTTCACCTATTCCTTTACAGCTTCTTCATCCGCAGTCCCCCACCCACTCACCTTCCCCCTCTCCTGGTCTCACCTATCACCTTTCCAATTTGCACTTCTTCCTCTTTGTCTCTTCCCCCCCCCCCCCCCACCATCTTATTAAGCTTCTGTCCTCTTTCTTCCCAGTCCTGATGAAGGGTCTAGGCCTGAAATGCCAGCAGTTTATTTCTGTCCACAGATAATGCCTGACTTGCCAAGTTCTTCCAGTATTTTGTGTGTGTTGCTTTGGATTTCCAGTATCTCTTGTATTTGAGTAATTCTTAAGTTAATGGACAGCCAAGTAGGCTGGTTTTTCCTTGGTGGTGCTGGGAGTATGTTGTTTTAGGGATGCTTTCTTAAAAGTAAATGGGTAGTGTTCCATCACACTTAGGGGGAAACAGATGATTAATCTATTTGAAGGTGGTTGTGTTGTCTATGGCACAAAACCGCAGGTGCTGGAATCTAGAGGCACTCGCACGGCAGGCTGTGGTTTGAGTAGCTGAGTTCCTCCAGCCTTGGGTACCCAACTCAATTTTGAGGCTGCAAATAAATACATTTGAAAACTTCATCCTCCTTTCCAAACAATATTGTGAAGTTATGAAATGTACTTCACAAGTGCTTTTCATCACTTAGTGAAATCACTGTGGAGCATGATAATATGCTAGGGCATTTTGAGATGTAGAATGTAGTAGTACACACAAAATGCTGGTGGAATGCAGCAGGCCAGGCAGCATCTATAGGAAGAAGTACAGATGAAGTTTCGGGTCAAGACCCTTCATCAGGACTAATGGAAAAAAGAGATAGTAAGAGATTTGAAAGTGGGAGGGGGAGAGGGAGACCCAAGATGATAGGAGACAACAGGAGGGGGAACAATGAAGCTAAGAGCTGAGAAATTGATTGGCAAAAGGGATACAAGGCTGGAGAAGGGGCAGTATCATAGGACGGAAGGCCTTGGAAGAAAGAAAGGGGGAGGGGAGCACCAGAGGAAGATGGAGAACAGGCAAGGAGTTATTTTGAGAGGGAAAGAGAGAAAAAGAAATAGGGATGGGGTAAGAAGGGGAGGAGGGGCATTAACGGAAGTTAGAGAAATCAATCTTTGTGCCATCAGGTTGGAGGATACCCAGACAGAATATAAGGTGTTGTTCCTCCAACCTGAGTGTGGCTTCATCTTGACAGTAGAGGAGTTAAGGATTGACATATCGGAATAGGAATGGAACGTGGACGTGGAGCGAAACAGTCTCCCAGTCTGCGTTGGGTCTCACCAATATATAAAAGGCCACACTGGGAGCACTGGACACAGTATATCACCCCAGCAGACTCACAGGTGAAGTGTCGCCTCACCTGGAAGGACTATCAGGAGCCCTGAATGGTGGTGAGGGAGGAAGTGTAAGGGCAGGTGTAGCACTTGTTCCGTTTGCAAGGATAAGTGCTGGGAGGGAGATCGGTGGGAAGAGATGGGGGGGACGAATGGACAAGGGAGTTGCTTAGGGAGTGATCCCCACCACCAAGCACATCTTTCCCTCCCCCCCCGCTTTCTGCAGGGATCGCTCCCTATGCGACTTACTTGTCCATTCGTACCCCCCCATTCCTTCCCACCGAAATCCCTCCTGGCACTTATCCTTGTAGGTGGAGCAAGTGCTACACCTACCCTTACACTTCCTCCCTCACCATCATTTCGGGCCCCAGATAGTCCTTTCAGGTGAGGTGACACTTCACCTATAAGTCTGCTGGGATGATATATTGTATCTGGTGCTCCCGGTGTGGCTTTCTATATATTGGTGAGACCTGACGCAGTCTGGGAGACCATTTCGCTGAACACCTACGCTCTGTCCGCCAGAGAAAGCAGCATCTCCCAGTGGCCACACATTTTAATTCCACATCTCATTCCCATTACGATATGTCAATCCATGGCCTCCTCTACTGTTGAGATGAAGCCACACTCAGGTTGGAGGAGCAACACCTTATATTCCGTCTAGGTAGCCTCCAACCTGATGGCATGAATATTAATTTCTCTAACTTCTGTTAATGCCCCTCCTCCCCTTCTTACCCCATCCCTAATTTTTAATACTTTTTTCTCCTCTCTTTCCCTCTCACAATAACTCCTTACCTGTTCTCCATCTTCCTCTGGTGCTCCCCTCCCCTTATTTTCTTCCAAGGCCTTGCGTCCTATTATACTGCCCCTTCTCCAGCCTTGTATCCCTTTAGCCAATCAACTTCCCAGCTCTAGGCTTCATCCCTCCCCCTCCCACTTTCAAATCTTTTACTGTCTCTTTTTTCCGTTAGTCCTGACAAAGTGTCTCGACCCGAAACGTTAACTGTACTTCTTCCTATAGATGTTGTCTGGCCTGCTGCATTCCATCAGCATTTTGCGTATGTTGCTTGAATTTCCAGCACCTACAGAGTTTCTCCTGTAGAATGTAGTAGTGTTGGGTCTCTTGAAGAATGTTAAAGTGGATAATTCTCCTGTGCCTGATGTGATTATACCCCAAGATAGTCAGAGAAGCAAGAGGTGAGATTGCTAGGATTTTAACTAAAATCTGTCTTCTCTATCTACAGTGAGGTCCCAGAAGACTGGTGAAGTACCCTAATGTTCCTTTGTTCAAGAAGGGAAATGGGGATAATTCTAGAAATCATAGACCAGTTAGTCACACATCAGTGGGAAGCTATTGGAGAGAATTCTTTAAAGTAGGATTTATGAGCATTGAGAAAACCATGGCCCAGTTAGCGGCAGTCGGCATGACTTTGTTGTGGGATAAGTTTGTGCCTTACTAATGAGTTTTTTTAAAGAGGTGATCAATGTAGGTAGAACAGTAAAAGTTGTCTATGTGGATTTTGGTAAGGCATTTGAAAGTGCCTCCATGCAGGCTCATCCAGAAGATAAAGGTGCATGGGATTCACAGTGATAGCCATTTTTGGATTCAGAATTGACCTGCCCATAGTAGACAGGGTAGTGCTTGATAGTTTATATGCTAGCTAAAAGGTTTGATTAATTGGATGTTTGACTAGTGGCGTTCTGCAGGGATTTGTACTGAGACTGCTGCTGTTTGAGATAGAAATGACTTGATGAAAATGTGGATGGGTGTATGAGCAAGTTTGCAGTTGACAGGATGGTTGTGGCATTGTAGATGGTGTAGAAGGTTGCTAAAGAATACAGTGGGATATAGATCAGTTGCAGATGTGGGTGGAGAGGCAGTTTAATCCCTTTGGTATTGCACTTGGGGAGATGAAATGTAAAGGGGGCTCTCAGCAACAATGATGTATAGAAGGATCTTGGAGTTGAACTCTATATCTCCATGAAAGTTGATAGTGTGGTAAAGGTGGTGAAAGGCATGTTTGCTTTTATTGAGGCATTGAGTTCAGACTTGACGTTGTGTTGCAGTTTTATAAAACTTCAGGCTGCATTGTCTTCAATTCTGTTTGCTTCATTACAGGAAGGACATGGAAGAGGTGTACCAAAATGCTGCCTGTATTAAAGGATAGGTGCTTTCAATATAGGTTGGACAAACTAGTGGAGGTTGAGGGAAGACCTGATGAGTTTATAAAAGTTAGAGGCATAGACAAGTTAGACAGTTGGTATCTTTTTCCCAGGGTTGAAATACCTAATGCCTAATGAAATACCTAATGCATTTAATGTGAAAGTAGTAAAGTTCAGAGATGTGCAAGGTATGTTTTTTTTTTAAGAGTGGTGGGTATGTGAAATGTGCTGCCCATGGTGAAGGTAGAACCAGATAGAGGTATTTGAGTGTCTTCGATAGGTATGAGAATATGCAGTTCACATGCAGGCAGAAGGCATTAGGTAGCTTAGCACAATGATGTGGCCTAAACCTGTACTGTACTGGTCTCCAGTATGACTCTTTATTGCAGTGATGCAGCCAGGAGATTGGCAATGTACGTACCAAGCTAAGTACTACCATTGCAGAGTCACAGGTACCTCTGCAGTGTTTCCACTCTGAAAAACAAGATTTTGTTCATTTGACAATGATCATTTCATTGCTTATGTTTTGGCTTTTTATTGTTTGAATGGTAAGCAAAGATCTCAGTCAAAAATGGTACACAAATGTAATCTTTTTAATAGTCTATTTTTCATGTTCCAAAAATGGACATTACACTTTCTGAATTTGCATGAAATTAATTGAAGCTGACTAAAGCTTGAACTGTGCCATTCCAATGATGCTAATTATAGTGTGTGCAACTTAATCTGTTATGTGTAGTCAAGCCACCAGAACCTAGGGTATTTTGTAATGTATTTTGAGTATTGCAAATAAGAGCTGAGACAAATATAAAAATTATGACAAGTAAACTGAAGAATACAAATAGCAGAATTACATGCTTCAATAGAATCTTTGACTAGAGGTTAAGTGAGAGCAAAATAAAATTTAATGGAAGTGTTCAAAGTTGAAGGGAGGAGAAACATTTAGTGGCAAGGATATAGATGACCAAGGTTAATAAAATTTAAGTAATTGGTAAAATTAGAGGAAATTGTTTTTGCCTTATGGTCTGAAAGACTGGGTAGAAGCAGTTTCAGTTGCATCTTCTAAAGTGGTATTGAATAAATGCTTGAGCAGTTACACGCTGTAGGGATAGGATTATGGGAGTAATTGAGCAGCATCAAGGATCTGAATATGGATCAGGGCCACATGCTGTGGTTGTATGATTGATTATGATGTGTGACACATGACCATATTTTAACACTAGGCTTGTATCTTTTTTTTGTTACAGAGACTGTGCAATAGATCTTACTTGTGTACTATGCATGGACTGTTTCCAAAACAGTGTTCACCGAAATCATCGGTACAAGGTATTTGTCCTGTCTTTTTTGTTTTATTGTTTTTATACTTGAATGATGGCCATTTTTAGAAAATTTTGCAGTTCTTTTTTTTACTTAGTGGAATTATTTGAATGAGGAGTGGGCGGTAGGAATCATCACGTAGGTTTTGTGCACAAGGTTGCTTATGCATTGGTACCTATGCTAGCATTGCTTCAGGCCTTGTAAAGTTGCTAGTTTCAGAGTATAGACTTTGTTTCTTGTTGCTCTGTCCTAATCAGAAAGCTGTGTAATTGGAGAGGAACTTGGTGATTTGATATCACTTGCCTTCTGGGTGGTAAAGGGTAAGAGCTGGGCATTGCAGACTAAGACTTGCAGGAATTTTCAATGGCATGTCTGAGTAGTTTCATATCTCCTTGGCTTTCTGCCTCTGATCTGTTATTACTGAGAATTATTAGTGAATATTAATACTGCCTGCTACATACCAGGCAAACAGCACCTGACCTGTCCATAACCCATTGATTTTTTGTGGCAAGGATAGTATAGGAAGGAAAAATCTGTTTAGTATATTATTACAACAGAGATTTAGAGACTGACCATGCTGTTATGTAGTAAGCAGTGCTTTGGATTGGACAAATGACAAAAATGAATTTCCTTGTTTTGTAGTAATGAGTTATATGTTGAATCTGTGCCACACTTGAAAAGTTGTGATGTATTATTGGACAGGTGACATGTCAAGAACACTCAGTTTTCTACTGCCAGGTAGACTGAGGTGATGTTGATATTGAGGAAGATCATCTTGGGTTACATATTATCGGTCAGTTGATAAATTGAGTAGAGTATCGGCAGATGGAATCCAATCTGATGTATTTTGAGGAACCAAATAAGAGTAGGGTAAACAGTAATTTGTAGGCTTCTAGAGAGTTGAGCAGAGGAACCTTGTACAAATCAAAGGGCCCCTAAATGTGGCAGCAGTTAATGGTGAAGAGGGCAGGTAGGCTAATAGACATCATTGGCCAGTGGAGAGAATATCAAGGTCATGGTAAACTTCATAAAACTTCAATTAGGCTTCATTTGGAGTATTGTGTGCAATTCTGATTGCTGCATGGTAAAAAGGATGAGATTACTCAGAAGAAGATTTTAGATGTGATTTTCCGGTCTGTTGCCTGGGCTGGATTATTTTATTTGTGAAGAGAGATTCGATAGGTTGGTTTTGTTTTAATTGGAGCAGAGGAGCGGAAAGGCACCTGAATGAGGTGTACAAAAATCTGAAGGGTGAAAATATGAGGGATATACAATTTATCCTAATGCACGCATCTGGAAATAGAGGGCATTGGTTTAAGGTGAAGAATTAAAAGGGATCTTAAGTCCCACCTTTTATCTCAATGTAGTTAATGATCTTCAGTTCAATTTGAAAATCAAATGTTTGCATTGTTACTGAAATTGATCTTATTAGGAATGGATATGACGAAGGTTTAGTTAAGTATATAGAACATAGAACAGTTGCATACAGTACAGAGTCCTTTGGCCTACAATGTTGTGCTGATCCTCTAACCTACTCCAAGATCAATCTGACTTTTCCCTCCCCCGTAGCTCTTCATCTCTATTTCATCTATGTACCTAGCTAAGTTTCTTAAATGTCTCTAATATATCTACCTCTACCACCAATCTTGGCAGCTCATTCCACAAACCTACCCATCCCTACAAAAAAAACTTCTCTCTGACATCCCTCCTGTACTTACCACCAAACAGTTTAGTTATGCCCCTTGTATTAGTCATTTTTGCCCTGGGGAAAAGTCTTTGGCTGTCCACTCTTATTTCAAGTCAAGTCACTTTTATTGTCATTTTGACCATAACTGCTGGTACAGTACATAGTAAAAATGAGAACATTTTTCAGGACCATGGTGTTACATGACACAGTACAAAAACTAGACTGAACTACGTAAAAAAAAACAACACAGAGAAAAAAAAAAGCACTCAACAACTACACTAGACTACAGACCTACCCAGGACTGCATTAAGTGCACAAAACAGTGCAGGCATTACAATAAATAATAAACAAGGTAATAGGGCAGGTGTCAGTCCAGGCTCTGGGTATTGAGGAGTCTGATAGCTTGGGGGAAGAAACTGTTACATAGTCTGGTCGTGAGAGCCCGAATGCTTTGGTGCCTTTTCCCGGACGGCAGGAGGGAGAAGAGATTGCATGAGGGGTGCATGGAGTCCTTCGTAATGCAGTTTGCTTTGAGGATGCAGCGTGTAGTGTAAATGTCCATGATGGTGAGAAGAGAGACCCCAATGATCTCAGCTGACCTCACTATCCGCTGCAGGGTCTTGCGATCCGAGATGGTGCAATTTCTGAACCAGGCACTGATGCAGCTGCTCAGGATGCTCTCAATACAACCCCTGTAGAATGTGATGAGGATGGGGGGGGGGGAGATGGACTTTCCTCAGCCTTCGCAGAAAGTAGAGACGCTGCTGGGCTTTCTTTGCTATGGAGCTGGTTTTGAGGGACCGGGTGCGATTTTCCACCAGGTGAACACCAAGAAATTTTGTGCTCTTTAACGATCTCTACTGAGGAGCCGTCGATGTTCAGTGGGGAGTGGTCGCTCCATGCCCTTCTGAAGTCAACAACCATCTCTTTTGTTTTGTTCACATTCAGAGACAGGTTGTTGGCTCTGCACCAGTCCGTTAGCTGCTACACCTCCTCTCTGTAAACTGACTTGTTGATCTTGCTGATGAGACCCACCACGGTCGTGTCATCGGCGAACTTGATACTGTGGTTCGAGCTGTGTGTTGCAGCACAGTCATGGGTCAGCAGAGTGAACCCCCATGGGGATGAATAAAGTATCTCTCTCTCTCTCTCTCTCTCTCTCTCTCTCTCTCTCTCTCCCTCTCCCTCTCCCTCTCCCTCTCCCTCTCCCTCTCCCTCTCCCTCTCCCTCTCCCTCTCCCTCTCCCTCTCCCTCTCCCTCTCCCTCTCCCTCTCCCTCTCCCTCTCCCTCTCCCTCTCCCTCTCCCTCTCCCTCTCCCTCTCCCTCTCCCTCTCCCTCTCCCTCTCCCTCTCCCTCTCCCTCTCCCTCTCCCTCTCCCTCTCCCTCTCCCTCTCTCCAGTGGACTGAGCACACAGCCCTAGGGGGCCCCTGTGCTCAGTCTGATGGTGTTGGAGATGCTGCTCCCGATCCGGACTGACTGAGGTCTCCCAGTCAGGAAGCCTAGGATCCAGTTGCAGAGGGAGGTGTTCAGGTCCAGTAGGCTCAGTTTTCCAATCAGTTTCTGAGGGATGATTGTGTTGAATGCTGAACTGAAGTCTATGAACAGCATCCGAACATTTTTCTTTTTTGTCCAGGTGGGTTAGGGCCAGGTGGAGGGTGATGGCAATGGCGTTATTTGTTGAGCGGTTGGGACAGTATGCAAACTGCAGGGGGTCCAGTGAGGGGGGAAGCAGGGTCTTGATATGCCTCATGATGAGCCTCTCGAAACACTTCATGATGATGGATGTGAGTGCAACGGGACGGTAGTCATTTAGGCAGGACACTGAAGACTTCTTTGGTACGGGGACGATGGTGGCGGCCTTGAAGCACGTTTTTGCCTCTTACACTCTATTAAGCCACTTCTCATCCTCCTCTCCAGAGAAAAGTCCTAGCACTTTCAATCTATCCTCATGACATACTCTCTAATCCAAAGAATATCATGGTGAATCTCCTCTGCACTCTGTCAAGCTTCCACATTCTTCCTATAGTGACGTAACTGAACTGAACACAATCCAAGTGTGGTCTAACCAGCATTTTATAGAGATACAACATTACCTAGTGGCTCCTGATCAGAGGAACAGTCCCTTCGGCCCATGAGAACCTTTTGAATTCCTCAATCGTATTTGCCTCCCCCTACCACCCATGGCAGTGCATTACAAATGCCTACTGTTTGTCAAATATTGGTGTTGTTGTATAAAACAACAAATCCTGTTTGGGGCACAAGGAATTGAGACTGGAGATTTTGTGGTGGAATAGAGATCTTTTGTATCCATTTGAAGGCAGGTGGGGCTTTAGTCTTTACTTTAGTCTTTATAGAAAATATTTTCTTTTTGCAAAAAGCTTTCAATATAAAAAAAATCCATGAGTCAATTTCAGAAAGCCAAAATGGCATGATAAATACACACCAGAAAACTTTGATAAAATACATTTGAAAAATCCCATGGAATGGCAGTGGTTTCACTGAGCTGTTTCCCCTGCTCACCAGGATTCTATTGTCTCCAGAACTCTAAGCATCCTGAATTCATTGCAAAATTTATTACATTATCGTTGCTGACTAAGTTTTGAACATGTGCTGAGGTATTAATAGTAACATCCCATTGTCTGGAATATCACATTGTCCAGTACAGGTTGAGCTAACCTTTCTGCAAACCTCAGAATCCAAAACTATTTTGAGTGCTGACATGATGCCACATATGAAAATTCCACAAGGCGCTGGTAAGGTTCCCAGGCGCTGTGCAGGTTCTGAGAAGTGACCTTACATACACCTTGTTAATGTCAGTTTGTTTTCAGTAGTCATCACAGCCTGATTTTCATACATCACTCAATGATTACCATGTGTTTTATACCTATTCCCTGTCTGTGCTGTAAAGTTACTGAAAATGTCAAAAAAGGCCTGCATTTACCCTTATGGGTAATAGTAAAAAAAGGAAGCATTTATGGTTATAACACAAAGTCAAGTTGTTGGAAAAACTTGACAGTTGTGTAAGCGTGAAGCATCTGACAGAGTATAGTGCTGGATTGACCACCATCTACAACCGGAAGGAACTCAAAGAAAAAAACTGTTAGTTTTATGCTGAAAGTAATATACAGAATTTAAGGAAAAATAGAAAAACACTGCATATAGTGAAAAATGATCTTGATCGTGTATTGTAAGAGTGGATTTGTCAGCGTTGCCGTGAACATATGCCTCTTAACAGTCATGAAACAAGTAAAGATCTATCATGATTAACTGAAATTTGAGGTAATTGTGAATATTCAGCAGGTTGTTGCAGAAATTTAAGGAAAGCCGTGTATCATGAAGCAGCAGAGAAATTGAAGGGTTAGAGCAGTGTGCATTCATATAGAACAAGAAATCATGTCAGTTTATAAAATAAAAGAAAGATTGTTATGACAATAACCTTTTTAATGAAACGTAAGACTGGAAGAAACATTTGGGGGAAATAAAATAATCCAGCACAGTGGCTCCTCATTGTGAGAAGATCTGCTTTCAGGTCCCTCAACCACTTCTGATGTCCTCTTCACGATGATGTATCCTCTCCCTCAAGTTTCTTAGAACTGATGTAGTTGTAGTGTTTGGTGCTGCATTTATCTTTTTTTGGTAATTACAAAACATTTTTGCATAAAATCTGAATTTCATTTCCAGAAAAAATCCCATGTTTGAGTGTAACATGACCAGCATCATTATTACATTAAAAATAAAATGTTGACTTTTCTCCACAGTCTTCATTGAATTTAATTACAGGTAAATGTAATTTTTTGTATTTACACCATACATAAAACCTTTTTTAAAAAAAAAGTAAAATAGGGATACAGTGTACTTTTTAATCAAACACTGACTGCATCATTGGCGGAGGCTGAAAGCCTGTCGTTGTTGTTCAACAGCTGATTCAGGTATTCTCCCGATGCTGCCCTGTACACATTATATCATCATTATATTAATGGTGTGTAACAATTTTTACTGTTAGTTCGTACGTGTGGTGAACAAGTCTAAGACAAAGACCGCTTACAGGTAGCACATAAATTCAGTCAGGCATGATGGTGGTGCCAAACAGCCACTGACTGTTCACCTAGGCTGTGAGTTAGAGATGGCTTTTCTGATGGTTCATTGTACATATTTCATGCACAAAATTATTTTTTAAAATAATATAAACTACCTTCATGCTATATGTATAAGCTGTTCATAAATGGATGCCATGACTTGTGTCCCATCCCCAAACTGTCTCATTATATAGATGCAAATATTTCAAAATCTGAAAAAATCTGGAATCCAAAACACTTTTGGCCCCAAACATTTTGGAAAACTGGTACTTAACCTGTACCAACAAAGTCTGAAGGTGTGGGATTACCAGCCTTGCTGCAATTATTGGATTCTAATTCTCAAGTAAACCATATATAACCATAGAATAAGGAACAAAGGGATCTCAGGCTCTGAGTTTGTGCAGACGTAGTCATTCCTTTTTTGGTATCCTATTTATGTTGAAATATGTTAATATCAGTAAGATCCTGCCATTGTTCTAACCAGTTTTCTTGAAGCAGGCATTATTACAGTAGTCAGTACATGGTATGGTTTTGTGTTTAGATGAATTCTTCCCCTGGAGGAGGTTTTTGTGACTGTGGTGATATTGAAGCCTGGAAGACTGGACCAACGTGTATAAAGCATGAACGCAGTCCATCTGAGGACATAAAGGTAAGATTATTTGTACAGTATTTGGTCTTCATTAATTGGTGCTTGTCTGTTGATGGTGATTAAGTAAGACTGAATGGTTACTGATTGAAAGTATCCCTTGAAAGTATTCTTGGTAAATATTGGCACCAAATGACATGGGTAGGAAAAGAGAAGAGAAAATTTAGGGAGTTGGGTAGAATGCTGAAAAGTAGGACTTCCAGGGTAATAATATCTGGATTGCTGCCTGTGCAACACACCATTGAGGATAAGAATAGGACGATTTGGCAGATTAACTGGTGTAGGGGGCAGGGCTTCAAATTTATAGATTATTGGATCTCTTCTGGGGAAAGTATGACCTATACAAAACGGTCTGGTTACACCTGATCCAATATCCTTGTGGGCAGGTTTGTTGGAGCTATTGGGAGGGTTTAAATGACTGCAACTAGATGGAGTGTGCTGTGAGACTGTCAGGAAGGGCAAGCAGGCGATGGGGCAAAATTGCAGTCAGTGGGATGAGTTGCAGTGTAACGTTCAAGGATACATACTGTATCAAAAAGACAGGCAGGTAGTCAAGGGGGGGTAGGATGATTCTGTTGGTAAAAAATGAAATCAAATCCTTAGAGGTGACATAGGATTGTAAGATGTAGCATCTTGAGTAAAGTTTTTAAAAAACTGCAAGGGTAAAAAGACCCTTATGGGCGTTACATACAGGCCTCCGAATGGTAGCCAGGATGTGGGCCACAGATTACAATGGGAGATAAAAAATGCACACCAAAAGGACAACGTTACAATAATTATGGGGGATTTCACTATGCAAGTAGATTGGGAAAAGGTTGCTGCTGGATCATGAGATAAGTTGTAGACTGGCTACGGGGTGGCTTTTCAGAGCAGCTTGTGGTTAAGCCCACAAGGGGAAAGGTTATTCTGGATTGGATGTGTAACAAACTGAATTTGATTAGGGGGGTTTAAGGTGAAGGAACCCTTAAGAGGCAGTGATCATAAAATGATTCTCCCTGCAATTTGAGAGGGAGAAGCTAAAGTCAGATGTATCAGTATTACAGTGAAATAAAGAGAATTTGTGGTATGAGAGAGGAGTTGGCGAAAGTTGGTTGCAAGGGGACACTAGCAGGGTTGGTGGCAAAACAGCAATGTCTGGAGTTTCTGGGTGAGTGTGCACGATAGATACATCTCAAAGAAGAAATAGTATTCTAAAGGTAGGACGACACAACTGTAGCTGAAAAAAGGAAAAGAGAGGGCATATAAATAGAGATTTGGGTTTTAAAAACAAACAGAAGGCGTCTAAAGAAAGCCATAAGGAGAGGAAATCTGAAATATGAAGGGAAACTAGCCAATGTTATTCGAGAATACCAAATTTTTTTCAAATATATGAAGAGTAAAAAGTCAGATGAGAGTAGATATTGGACAGCTGGAAAATGATGCTGGAGAGGTAGTATTGGGGGACAAGGAAAATGAGGATGAACTGAATACGTATAACCTGTCCTCGTTATATGCGTCTTCAGACATTGCGGATTCACAGTTATGCATCGAACCTATTTCTACCAACTTCTTATATGCGTCCAGAGCTCTCAGTTATGAGACTGTTGGGATGAGAAGCTCCACTTTCCCACCAATACAAGTCACGTGTGCACGCCTTACAGTCTCACTCCCGCTAGTCTTGCATTGGTTTTGGCAGCATGTGGATGTGCGATATTGCATTCTTAACCTTTTGTTGTTATTACCTATGCCTCCTAAGTTTTTTATGTCAAGTCCTGGGCCATCAGCCAAGTGACAGAGAACTGCTTTAACACTTGAAAAAAAGTTGGAAATTATAAACAGGGCTGCGTTAGGTGAAGGTAACACAGCTCTGGGACACTACTTCGGCCTGGGTGAGTCCACCATCAGAAACAAAGAAAAATTTTATCTTCGGAGCACCTATATATTTAATCCTATCTTTTGTAAATAAGGGCGCCAAATTTTCAGAAATATTTCATATTTATCTCTTAAATTATAAGTAATTTTTTCAAGTGGAATGCAGCTAAAAATTTCATTCTTCCAACGATCTATACTTAAGTATGAATCCGATTTCCAAGTAATTGGAAATTATTGGTTATTGGTTTTTTAAAAATTTATTTGGTTATTTCCAATTATTGGTTATCTGGGGAAAGAAATAAATATATATATACTTATTTCATAATATATATACTTAGTATAAGTTACATATATTATGAGTTATTATGAACTCCATGGAGCATGTGGGGATCTTCCGATATCCAGGCATTCTTTCTTTCTTTCTTTTTTCTTCCTTTTTTTCTCTCTTTTTATAGGGATATGTTAGGGGGAGGGGGGAAGGGTTGATAATTTTTTTAATAATTTTTTTTCCTTCTGTAACCTTTTAAAAGAAACAAAAGAAAAATGTTGAGAAAATAAAAAGTGCAGTGATTGATTCATCACGTGTCTTCAAAGATTGTTACCAAAGTGCGTAACCCGATTATGACAAAAATGGAGAAAATGTTGAGTTTGTACATTGAGCATGAAAGAAAGAAAAAACCAACACTCAGTTCCGATCATCTTCATGTGAAAGCTTTGGAAATTTATGGTTGCCTTTGTTCAGAGGCCAGTGAGGAAGTGTCGAATGATATTGTTAGCTTTAACACAAGTAGGGGATGGTTTAGTAAGTTTGTTAATCGTCACAGGGTTCACAACTTAGCTGTGCGTGGTGAGCAAGCTAGTGCCGACCACAAAGCTGCTGAACACTGCCCTTTGCAGTTGCGGGCTGTGATAGCTGAGTTAGGCATCATACCAAAGAAGGTGCTTAATGCAGACGAGACTGGGCTTTTTTGGAAGCTTATGCCGAAATGCATCAAGGCAACAAAGGATATGTGTTCCAATGCTGAAGGAGACTGTAAGACGAAGCCTCTCTTAGTTTACCATTCACTGAACCCCCATGCTCTTAAGGGTTTGAGTAAGAATAAGCTTCCTGTTCACTGGGCAGCTAACGAGAAAGCATGGGTCACCGGTCAAATCTTTGAAGATTGGTTTGATAATCATTTTGCTGTTGAGGCTGAACGTTACTGCCAGGAACAGAATCTTGCCTTTAAAGTTCTTTTGTTGCTTGACAATG
Organism: Hemitrygon akajei; assembly: GCF_048418815.1. Classification (NCBI taxonomy): domain Eukaryota; kingdom Metazoa; phylum Chordata; class Chondrichthyes; order Myliobatiformes; family Dasyatidae; genus Hemitrygon; species Hemitrygon akajei. Next base: position 100,144,088 of record NC_133126.1, read on the forward strand.
CGCCAGCCCATCCTAAACATTTGGACTACATTCATCCTAACATACTGGACACCCTAGTATGTTAACTTTCTATGATTTATTATGTTGACTATTACCTTAAATTGATGAAATAAAATATGAATGTTGCCTTGTGGTACTGCTTTTGTGTCATATTGGTATGAAAATGTGAATAAATTACAGATAAAACATATTTAGGAAGCCCTCTGGAACGCATCCCTACTTTCTCCATTTAAATAATTATTCACATTATGTGTTTTCCATGCTATGTGTCGACTGCGAGGAACGTACCCCCAGCATATAGCGAGGATAGGGTGTATTTCATTGTGGAAGATACTAGTATGCTGGAAGTTCAAGCGTGTCAGGGCACAAGTGAGTGCAATTGCTATTACAAAGGAGAAGGTACATGGGAAGCTGAAAGGTCTGAAGTTAGATAAAACTCTTGGACCAGATGGACTACACCCTGTGATTCTGAAAGGCATAGCTGAAGAGATAATGGAAGCATTAGTAATAACCTTTCAAGAATCACTTGATTCATGCATGGTTCTGGAGGACTGGAAAATTGCAAACGTCACTGTACTCTGCCTCCATCCCATCTTAAAGAAGTTGTTAACCTACAGGCCAGTTAGCCTGACCTCAGTTGTTGGGAAGATATTGGAGTCGATTGTTAAGAATGAGATCTCAGGGTACTTGGAGGCACATGATAAAGGAGGTCAAAGACAGGATGGTTTCCTTGAGGGGAAATCTTGCCTGACAAATCTGTATATTCTTTGAAGAAATAACAAGCAGAAGAGTTCAAAGCAAATTTTATCAAATTGCATATGTCACCATTATATAACACTGAGATTCATTTTCCTGTGGGCATACTCAGCAAATCTATAGAATAGTAACTATAACAGGATCAGTGAAAGATCAATCAGAGTGCAGAAGACAACAAATGCAAATATAAATAGCAATAAATAATGAGAACAGGAGATAATGAAAGGGTCCTTAAAGTGAGATCATTGGTTGTGGAAACCACTGGATGGGGCAAGTGAGTGTAGTTATTCCTTTTTATTCAAGAGTCTGATGGTTGAAGGGCAGTAACTGTTCTTGAACCTGGTGGTGTGAGTACTGAGGCCCTTGTACCTGATAGCAGCAGCGAGAAGAGAGCATGGTCTGGGTGATAGGTGTCCCTGATGGTGAATGCTGCTTTTCTGTGATAGCGCTCCTGTGCTCAATGCTGCATAGGGCTTTACTTGTGATGTACTGGGTCGAATCCACTACCTTTTCTAGGATTTTCCGTTCAAAGGCATTAGTGTTTACATACCAGGCCGTGATGCAGTCAGTCAGTATATTCTCTACTACACATCTGTGGAAGTTTGTCAAAGTTTTCGATATCATGCCAAATCTCCACAGACACCTAAGGAAGTTGAGGCGCTGCCATGCTTTCTTCGCAATTGTACTTGTGTGCTGGGTCCAGGACAGGTCCTCTGAAATGGTAACACCCAGGAAATTAAAGTTGCTAACCCTCTCCACCTCTGATCTTCCAATGACAACTCGCTCATGGACCTCTGGCTTCCCTCTCCTGAAGTCAATAATCAGCTCCTTTGTCTTGCTGACATTGAGTGAGGGGTTATGACACCACTCAGCCAAATTTTCATTCTTCCTCCTATATTTTTCATTATTCTTCATCACCATCTTTGATTTGGCCCACAACAGGGGACAAGAAGGATCAGTGAATGTTGTTTACTTGGATTTCTGGTTGGCTGCCAGTGACAAGTAGTGTTCCGCTTTTTACTTTATCTCCGTGATTTGGATGATGGAATTGATGGCTTTGTTGCAAAGTTTGCAGATGATATGAAGCTAGGTGGAGGGGCAAATAGTTCTGAGGAAATAGAGAGGCTGCAGAAGGACTTAGATAGATCAGGAGAATGGACAAAGAAATGGTAGATGGAATATAATGCAGGGAAGTGTATGGTCATGCACTTTGGTAGAAGAAATGAAAGGGTTGACTATTTTCTAAATTGAGAGAAAATGCAAAAAACTGAGGTGCAAAGGGATTTGGGAGTCCTTGTGCAGGATTCCCTAAATGCTAACTTGCAGGTTGGGTTTGTGGTGAGGGAAGCAAATGTAATGGTAGCCTTCATTTCACGAGGACTAGAATGTAATACTGAGGCTTTATAAGGCACTGATGAGGCCTCACATGGAATATTGTGAGCAATTTTGGCCCCTTTATTTAAGAAATGATGTGATGGCATTGTAGGGGGTCCAGAAGTTTTCACATAAAATATTCTGGAAAAGAAAGGGTTAACATTGAGGAGCATTTGATGGCTCTGGGAATTTAAAAGAATGAAAGGGGGAGATTGCATTGAAACCTATTTAATGTTGAAAAGCTTAGGTAATGGATGTTTCATATGGTGGGGGAGTTTTATGTTACACTTGGCACAGCCTCAGAATAGTGAGACATCCATTTAGAACTGAGATATGAGGAGTTTCTTTAGCCAGATGATGGTGAATCTGTGGAATTTGTTGCTGTGGTGGTCAGGTCATTGGGTGTATTTAGGGCGTATCTTGATAGGTTGTTGGTTAGTCAGGGCGAGAAAGGTTATATGGAGAAGGCAGGAGAATGAGGTTGAGAGGGAAACTGGCTCAGCCATGATGAAATGGCAGAACAGACTCAATGGGCTGAATGGTCTAATTCTGTTCCTATCTCTTATGGTCTTAACAAAAGATGTTACTTGTAAATCTGCTTTACCTGCAGCAGAACTTTTTTTAAATTCCTGGAGAGTGGTCTGAGAATTTACAAGACACTTACAAATTTTCCAATTTGTGCTGTAATTAACAAGAATATAGGTGAAAGGAAACATAAGATAAGCTTTCATCTGGTAGTATGGATGCAATAGACTGGCTGCCTCCTGTCTGATAACAGAACTGAAACTCATAAAACAAAGACCATGCAAAATTCTTTTCTCAGCACCACTTGCACATATTTTAGAAGAGAACTTTGTATATCTTATTTGCTGAAATGGGGCCAATTGAATTTGCCTTTATTACACAATTTAGTCATTCAGTCACAGATAGGATCTTCCATTTGAAAACTCAGATTGGTTACGTTTCTAATTTGTCAACATACAGGTTTCCCCTGCAATCTGAAGGTAGAGCGTTCCTATGAACCCGTTTGTAATCCAAAATGTCGTAAAGCGAAGAAGCAATTATCATTAATTTATATGAGAAAAATTTTTGAGCGTTCCCAGACCCAAAAAAATAACCTACCAAATCAAAGCAAATAACATATAAAACCTAAAATAACACTAATGTATAGTAAAAGCAGGAATGATATGATAAATTTACACCCTGTATAAAGTAGAAATATTGTAGGTACGGTGTAGTTTCACTTATCAAACTTGGGAAGGAAGTGAGCCGAAATCGATTTGGAGGAAAAAAAATCAGCACGTACACGCATACGTATGCACGTGCGTACGCAAACAACTGCCTGCACAAGGCTTCACGGTCATTGTAGTCTTTCTCAGGGTAAACACACGTATAAAGCGGGTATCTTTTTATCGTAAAAGCGAAAATCCGCTTTGGTTAGCGAAAACAGGTACTAATGTAAGTCTTTCGTAACAGCGAGTTGTCGTAAATCTAACGTTCGAAAAGCGGGGGCCACCTGTTTTCCTTTCACAAGTACAATTTTAATGGTCTCTTGTTAATTTGTAAAGCAGAGCCTTGTAATCGCAAACATGATCTTCATTTGAAGCAAAGAATATAAAATAACTTGGATAAATTGTTTTTACCAACATCTCTTGAACTATTAATGTAACAAGTAAAGATCAGAGACTTTAATGTTTGAATAAGTAACTGCTGTACTGACTACTACTAGATGAAATCAGTCATGAACCATAGTTGCACCAAATTTTGCAAGATTTCATCAAATTGCAAAAGTATCCACAGACAACACATCAGAAGACCATAATTTTAAGCACATCAGTAGGATATCAAATCACATCTCAGTGAGTTAAGTGGACAGGGGAAAATACATCACAAGTATCAAAGCAGACCACTTATTAAGTTTGAGGAATCTCTGTCCAGTGACCTCTGCCTCCAGGACTGATTTAGCAACATTAACATCAGGCTTTGAGATTTTAAGACTTAAGTATTTTAAGGCTTTGGGGTTCTGACATTTCTGTCGTTCATTCTTTTTTCTGTTTAGTGGATGTCTGCGAATTTTAAGAATTTCTGGTTGTATACTATATACATTGTGATATTAAATAGAACCATTGAGATTACTGCCCTCTGATTTGCAAATAGCAAAACTTGCCATGTAATTGGAATCAGAACTCTTCACTTCAGTTTAAAGCTGAGGAATAAAGGAGGGTCTAGTGAATGATGTGTAATAAAATAAAAAAAGAATTCACACATTCACTAGCAGGTATAATGTTATAGGGCTTTTCTTGTATGGACCGTGTTAAGTAGATCACTTCAAAGGGATGTGCTGGTAGCAAAGTAAAGGGCATAGGAAAATTACTTCCCAAGTTTTTCAATATTGTGATTCAGTTAGACAATTTTTAAGATTAATTTTATTTATTACGTGTACATTGAAACATAGTGAAATGCGTTATTTGCATCAAATCGGCAAGGGTTGTGCTGGGTAGCTCGCAAATATCGCCATATTCATAGCATGACCACAACTCAATGATGCTAATTGAACATCGTTTGGAATGTGGGAAGAAACCAGAGCACCAGGAGGAAATCCACACAGTCACAGGGAGAACATACAGACTCCTTACAGGCAGCGGCATTGGGAATTAAACCCCAGTTGGTGAAAGCTGGTGCTGTAAAGTAATGTGCTAATCGCTACACTACCATGTTGCCCTTAGCATGAAAAATGGAAAACACTGGAAACCAGTCAGCAGTTCAACAGCATCTTAATGCAGTGTTAATGTTTTGGATGAAAGACCCTTCATTTGAACTAGGACAGAAGAAAAACAAGTGTATTTTAAGCTGCCTCAACCCAGTTTTATCTTCCCTGATTCAGTTCTTTCCTACCTACATCCATGCCACGTCACACAATCTTGATCTTTTTAATGATTTCAAGTTTCTTGGCCCTGATTGTCTTATTTTCACTATGGATGTCCAGTCCCTACATACCTCTATCTCCCCATCAAAAATGCCTCAAAGCTCTCTGCTTTCAGGACACCAGAACCAAGTAGTTCCCCTTAACCACCACTCTCCTCCATCTGGTGGAACTGTCCTCACACTCAATAATTTCTCCTTCAGCTCCTCCCATTTCCTTTGTAGATAATGGTGTAGGCATTTTGCATGGGTCCCAGCTATGTTCATGTTCCAAGCCGACACTGGTATCACTCCCTAACTGTTCCTATGCTACATTGATGACTGTATTGGTGCTGCATCCTGCACCCATGCTGAGCTCTTCAACGTCATCAACTTTGCCTCCAACTTGCTCCCTGCCCTCAAATTTACCTGGTCCATTTCCCTCCCCTTTCTTGATCTCTGTCTTCATCTTTGAAGATGTCTTATCTACTGATATCTTTTTTAAACTCTCTGATTCTCACAGCTTTTGGACTATACCTTTTCCTACCTTGCCACTTGTAAAGATGCCATCCCCATTCTCTCAATTCCTGTGTGCCGCCTCATCTGCTCTCAAGACGAGGCTTTATTCCAGAACTCATGAGATGTCTGTCCTCCTCCAAAGAAAGGGGCTTTCCAACAACTCTGCCCTGACCCACATCTCTTCCATTTCGTGCATGCCTGCCCTCACCCCCATCCACCTGCCACCCCACCAGGAATAGGGTACCTTTTGTCCTCACCGACCACCCACAAGCCTTGGCATGTAGTACATAATTCTCTGTTACTTCCACTGTCTCCAGTGGGATCCCACCACCAGGCATGTTTCCCTCCCGCCCTATTTTCCTTAGGGACTGCTCCCTACGCAGCTCCCTTGTCCATTCGTTCCTCCCCACTGATCACCCTTTAGGCACTTGTCCTTGTAAGCGGAACAAGTGCCACACCTGCCCCTACACTACCTCCCTCATTACCATTCAGAGCCCCAAACAGTCCTCCTAGGTGAGGTGACACTTCACCTGTGAGTCTGTTGAAGTCACCTACTGCAGTAGTCCCCAACCACCAGGCCACGGACCGGTACCGGGCCACAAAGCATGTGCTACCAGGCCGCGAGGAAATGATATGAGTCAGCTGCACCTTTTCTCAACCCACTGTTGAACTTAAACCCACGTGAGGTCACCAGTTGCCTAAATGCAGTGATACCCTCGCGCCAGGGATCACTGGTTGGCCTCGCACGGCTGGCGAGAAGTGCCGTTGCTACTGGCCTGGAGCACAGACAGACAGCCTCTAAACCTGTTTAGCACACTGAATGTTCGTGGGGAACCCGGTGCTAAAATATTTGCAGATGACCTAATTCGGGCTCAGCGTTTTGTAAGTAGCAGAGCAGCTACCTCGCTGCGATCTACTGAAAGTCATCCCTCGAGCCAAACTTTTTTTAAAAATTTTTTTATTAGTTTTTCAAAACATTTTACAAAATTAAAAACCCCAAATCCCAATGAGGAGCATTAATACAGAGCAAGGTTAAGCATACAATAACAATATGCTACAGAGGAAGAGAATTTAACAAAAAAGCACCTAAATCAAAGACAAGTGAGCTTAGTGTCCTCCCCAAACCCCACAACACAAGAAAAAAAACAACAATTCCAGACCAACCACCACACAATATAGAGAGTATAAGTCCGGACAGTCAAACTCCCAGACTGTGAATACACTTAGCAACAGAGGATAATAATGCCTACTACCAGAAAAAAAAGGGAGCTGAAAGCAAGGGACCGAAAAGAAAAAAAAAACCCTAGTCAAGAGGAAGGTTATGAAAGTACTCGATAAAAGGCCCCCAGATCTTATGGAACTTTAAATCCGAATTGAGAACTGAATAATGAATTTTTTCGAGGTCCAAGCAGGCCATAATGTCGTTAAGCCATTGCGCATGAGTGGGCGGGGCAACATCTCTCCATCTAAGGAGGATCAAGCGTCTCGCCAGGAGAGAGGCAAAGGATAGTATTCGGCATTTGGTCGGACCCAGATATAAATCTGTCTCGCCCCAAAAACCGAACAGAACAATTAAGGGGTTAGGTTCTAGGTGCTGATTCAGAATACCCGATAGTGTAGTGAAGACATCTTTCCAGAATTTCTCCAAGCTAGGACAGAGCCAGTACATATGGATGAGAGAGGCCACGCCCCTCTTGCATTTATCACAGAGCGGACTAATGCCAGGGTAGAATCGAGATAGTTTAGATTTAGACATATGGGCTCTATGAACAATTTTAAACTGTAAGAGACAATGGCGAGCACAAAGAGAGGTTGAGTTAACCGATTTGAGAACTGAGTCCCAGCTCTCCTTGGATAAGGAGATATTTAAATCCTGCTCCCAGGCCATTTTAATTTTATCCACAGGGGCCCGTCGTAAGGCTGCTAGTTTATCTCGGATAATTGAAATTAAACCTTTACCTAGTGGATTAATGGAGAGAAATAGCTCCATAGCATTTTTCGCAGGCATTTCAGGAAAGTTAGGAATTAAAGGAGCAGTAAAGTGTCGGATTTGGAGATATCTGAAAAAGTGAGCATTAGGCAGGTTGAACTTAACAGAGAGCTGTTGAAAAGAAGCGAAGCGGTTATCAATGAAGAGATCTTCAAAATGTCTAATGCCCTTCCTGTACCAAACATGGAATGCTGAGACGAACGTGGTAGGTAAAAAAAGGTGATTATGTGCGACAGGGCTAGAAATGGAAACCCCCTGGAAACCGTAACATTTCCTGAACTGAGCCCATATACGCAAAGTGTGTCTAACCAGAGGATTAGCTATTGATCTGGGCAGACTGCTAGGGAGTGCAGAGCCAAGAAATGCAGATATAGATACTTCTTTAGTGGAGCTCAACTCCATTGCCACCCAGTTAGGGCACTCAGGTTGACCGTGGAAGAAAGACCAGAAGGCAGCACAACGTATATTAGCTGCCCAGTAATATAAGCGAAAGTTAGGTAAAACCATGCCACCCTCTTTTTTAGATTTTTGGAGGTGGATTTTATTAATTCTAGAGCGCTTATTCTGCCACAGATATGACAAAATAATAGAGTCTAAGGAATCAAAAAAAGATTTAGGAATAAAAATTGGGATAGATTGAAATAAGTATAAAAATTTGGGGAGAACATACATTTTGACAACATTGATACGACCTACCAAGGACATAGATAGAGGTGACTATTGTACCAGACTCTGTTTTGTAGCATATGAAAGATTGACAAAGTTTTCACGAAAGAGATCTTTAAACTTCCTTGTGACTGTAATTCCAAGATAAGTAAATTGATTATGGACTACTTTAAAAGGGAGATCACGAAATATTAGTTCTTGTGCTTCTTTATTAATTGGGAAAAGTTCACTCTTATGTAAGTTGAGTTTATAGCCAGAGATCTGGCTAAACTGGTCAAGAAGTGAAAACATTAGAGGTAAGGATGTAGACGGATATGAGAGAAAGAGTAGTAAGTCATCAGCATAGAGAGAGACTTTATGCTCAACACCCCCTCTCCAAATCCCGGTCAGTTAAGGACATTTTCGAAATGCTATAGCCAAATCAAAGAGAAAGGGACTTAAGGGGCATCCCTGACGGGTGCCACGTTTGAGATTGAATACTTGGGATTTCTGAAAGTTAGTTAGAACAGAAGCAGTAGGACACAGGTACAGCAATTGGATCCAAGAGATGAAACTTTGGCCGAGGTCAAATTTTTCTAAGACTGCAAAAAGGTAGTTCCATTCTATACGATCAAATGCTTTCTCCACATCAAGGGAGATAACACATTCAGGAGTCCCAGTTGGAACTGAGTATAAAATATTAAATAGACGCCGAATGTTAAAAAAAGGGAGAGGGTTTTTAATAAAGCCTGTTTGGTCATCAGAGATAATGGAGGGAATAACGGTTTCTAATCTATGAGCCAACACTTTAGCTAAGATCTTTACATCAACATTGAGCAGAGAGATCGGCCTGTACGAGGAACACTCTGTTGGGTCTTTGCCCTTTTTTAAAAGAAGAATAATAGATGCCTCATTGAAAGAGGGTGGCAATTTGCCGTAGTTAAACGAGTCAGATAATACTGAAAGTAACTGAGGAGAAAGAAGTGAGGAGAATGATTTATAAAATTCCACAGGGAACCCATCAGGTCCAGGAGATTTCCCTGAGGACAGTGCAGAAATTGCAAAAGATATTTCTTCTAGTGATATAGGCGCATTAAGTTTGGCTTTGAAATCAGATGAAAGTGAGGGGATATTCAGATTCTGTAAAAATTGATCCACAGAGGTATTGTCATTCAGGGATTCAGAGGAATAAAGCCGAGAATAAAAATTTTTAAATGCGTCATTAATTTCTAAATGATCCGATGTAAAGTCTCCGTTCTCCTTCTGGATCTTTGTAATATGTTGTTTGGCTTTAGAATGCCTCAGCTGATTGGCTAGGAATTTACCAGACTTATCCCCATGAATGTAAAAGCGGCTCTTGCTTTTGAGAAGTTGGCGTTCAACAGGTTGAGTGGACAGAAGGTTAAATTTAGTTTGGAGTTCAACGCGCTTCTTGTATAATTCAGGGTTCTTAGTTTGGGCATATAATTGATCCACATCTTTAATCTGGTTAATGAGGTCTGCTCGATCTGCACGGGATCTTCTATTGAGATTTGCTGTGTAAGAGATTATTTGACCCCTCAAATATGCTTTCATGGCATCCCAGACAATCTGGGATGGCACTTCAGGTGATGTATTAGTGTTAAAATAGAAGGTTATCTGGTCTTTAATAAATTTTACAAAATCATCATCTGATAGTAAAGTTGAATCGAACCGCCAGTGTTTGTTCCTCTGAGGGAGACCGGGAAAGTTCAGAGAGAGGGTAATTGGGGCATGGTCAGAGATCAGTATACTCTGATAGTCACAAGTGTGGGCAAATGGGATAAGTTGGTTATCGAGTAGGAAATAGTCAATTCTAGTGAAGGTATGGTGAACATGTGAGAAAAAGGAATAATCTCTCTCCGTAGGATGGAGGAAACGCCATATATCAGAGATACCAAAATTAGAGAGAAACGACTGAATAGCTAAGGCAGATTTGGTAGGTGATCTGGTACCAGAGGACGATCGGTCCAGTTTAGGATCCAACCAACAGTTAAAGTCACCACCCAATATAAGAGAGTATGAATTTAAGTCTGGTAGTGAGGAAAAAAACCGTTCAAAAAAGTTAACATCATCAAAGTTGGGGGCATACAGGTTTGCTAGTGCAACTTTAGTGTTATATAGTTTACCAGAAACAATAATAAAACGGCCATTTGTGTCTGATATTTTATTATGGATTTCAAAAGGAATATTTGAGTTAATAAGAATGGAGACTCCCCTAGCTTTAGCGGCAAAGGATGAATGAAAATGCTGACCCGCCCACTTGGACAGAAGCCGGGAGTTATCGAAACAACGAATATGAGTTTCTTGGAGGAAAGCAATGTCAGCTTTGAGTTGTTTAATATGTGAGAATACCTTCCTCCTTTTAACAGGGTGGTTCAGTCCCTTTACATTCCAGCTCACAAATTTAAGTGCACTAGCCATTATCAATTACTAATGCATAAAAGGCATCAGGCATATAAAAAATCAAGCGGTACAATAGCAGTCTGGGAGCAGAGATGTAAACATAGATTCATAAGGTCAAAATATAAACATGTCCTAAACAATAAAGAAATGTTGGAACTGGAAAATCCACCCCACCCACACAACCCAAAACTAGACGGCTACCAAAACAAGTAGCTAGCTCTACCAAAAAAATTAACCCAAATACAACTTCCAGATCTGTGTCATTGACAGCAGTTCCGTATAAATGCTATAACAAACAGTAACTAGTTTATGCACTAGAAAACATAACTACAGATTAGAACACCTTCTGCCGAGATATAAAACTTAATACAGAGAAAATCGGAAGAAAACCAAAACTAACCTACCCGCGAAATATTATAGAAGAATAAGGTAAGAGAAAGGGAAAAAAAAAGGTAAGAAGGAAAAAGAAAAAAAGAGGAAGGGGAAAATTGTAAATTCAAGACGAGTTTTTATCAACCGTTTACCGAGAAGGGAGAAAAAAACATTCAGAGAATGGAAAAAAAAGGGGTGCAGAAAAGAAAAAGATAAAATAAATAAGTATTTAAAACAGAGGAAAAATAAATCAGCAGTTGAACTGTGAACCGACAAACAGGGAGGCCTTCACTAAAGACTTCAAACCTCCAAAACAAGTTAGATTTGGTTGTAGAACTCTGTAGGTAAAGTTATACGGAGGTAAAAATAGATTACACACACACCAAATCCCGGGAGAGATTGTCAACTGCCTTTAGAGTTTCAGTGAATAATGTCTGAGTGATTCAAGTGAATTCCGAGTCCAGAGAAAGTAATTTTACTACGAGGAGTACTTATCCACCATTTTAGGAGGTCCGATCAAATTCCGAAGATGACTGGATAGCCGGAAGACTTGCCACAAACGCTTCAGCTTCCCTCGCTGATTTGAACCACTTGAATTCCCCGGTATTAAACTTGATTCTTAGGTCAGCAAGATTACGAAAGGAAGGTTTGAAACCACGATCAAAAAGCACTTTCATTACGCCTTTATACTCAGCGCGCATCTTTAAGGTCTGGGGTGCAAAATCTTCCACAAAGCAAATGGTTTTATCCTGGAAAGAAAAAGCCTCTGCGACGTGCCTCCACAATCAGACTGTGTTTTACCTGGTATTGATGGAAACACAAGATTACTGGTCGCGGACGGGAGCCCAGAATTCCGGGGGAAACATAGACTCTGTGTGCCCGTTCGAGCTCGGGCGGGTTTGGAAGCAGATCCTTCCCGAATATCTCACAGAGAAACTCGGTGAAAAACTTCACGGTTGACCCCTTCTCAGTTGCCTCTGGTAATCCCAGAATTCTGATGTTGCAGCGTCTGCTGCGATTTTTGAGATCCACCATTTTGGAAAGAAGTTTATTAGATTTTTCCTCTAAGCTGGAACAGAGAGTCTCCAAGTATCGAACCCGACTTTCTAAAGCTTCAGAAGTCGAATCGATGCGAGATAAGTGTTCAGCATGTTTGTCCACTTTATCGTTGATCCGATCCAGTTTCTCTTCTAACTGTTTGAAAGCGGTTTTAATTTCCTTTAAGATTTCGTCTCGGAGATTTGCAAGCGCCTCCATAGTCACGTCCGACGAGGTCGTAGTTTCTTTTCTCCCGGATTTAGAACTCTTGCTAGACATTGTAGGTTAGATATATTCACAGGCAAGTAAGAGATACCGAAATAATTCCTAACTAAGCTTTATAAAGTGGAGACATTTAGTGCAAAGGTAGCGACAGTAACGGAACAAAAGTTCGGAGCAGCTAAGCAATCGCCATCTTACCGGAAGTCCCCTCGAGCCAAACTTTTGTCAGCCAATAGATCCTACAAGGGGGGGGTGGGTGCCTTGTCGCATTCCTCGCTCAGTCGGTTGCTCTCTTCAGACTGCGACCACCGCAGCTCCGGCATGGGGACTTCTGGCCCTGACTTTGTCCTCTCACCCCACCTGGCCAAGGTGTCTGGCAGTGGGCGGGCGGGAGGCTGGAGTTCGGGCCCGGAGGCTGTCTAATGAGGCAATGAAGCCCTCAAAACTGCTTCGGCACCTTGAGTCCAAGCACCCAACACTTAAAGAGAAACCCAGTGAGTTTTTTGAGCAGAAAAAACGTGAGCAAGCAGGACAGAAGCAAGTGCTGATAGCCACGTAAACTAAATTGCGGAATAGACTGGACATAAGGAACCTCCTTTGAGTATTACTGTATTCTGGTCGTGTTTAACACTCCTCCTCATCGGCTGGTCTGCAAGACGTTGTCAATATTAAACCGGCCCGCGGTGCAAAAAAGTTTGGTGACCCCTGATCTACCATATCCGGTGATCCCAGTATGGCCTCCTGTATATCAGTGAGACCAGATGTAGATTGGGAGACCGCTTCACTGAGCACCTATGCTCCATAAGTGGGATCTCCCAGTGGCCTCCTGTACAGTCATGATGAGGCCACACTCAGGTTGGGGGACCAAAATCTTGTATTCTGTCTGGATAGCCTCTAACGTGATGGCATAAGCATTTCTCAAAACTCTGGTAATTCTCCTCTCTCCCCCACCCCCCCTCCACCATTCCCATTTTTTTGTCCTCCTCTCACATTATCTCCTTACCTGACCGCCTCTGGTACTCCTATCCCTTCCCTTTCTTCCATGGCCTTCCCTGTCCTCTCCTGTCAGACTCCCCCCTTCACCAACCCTGTATCTCTTTTCACCAATCGATTTCCCAACTCTTTACTTCACCCCTCCCCCCTCACCTGGTTTCACCTATTGTTTACTACCTTGTACTGCTTTCTCTCCTCCCCCCACCCCCACCTTCTTACGGACTTTTCATCTTTTTCTCTCTGGTCCTGCTGAAGTCTCTGCCCAAAATGTCAACGGTATGATTTTCCATAGATGCTGCCTGGCCTTCTGAGTTCCTCTAGCATTTTGTATATGTTGCTTGGATTTCCAGCATCTGCAGATTGTCTCTTGTTTGTATTTAAGATGCTGAGAAGGTAGGACAAAGGATAGATAGAACAAATGGAATAGTTGTGATGTGGTGAAGCTGGGATTACCATGGGGGTAAATTGAAGAGATCATCTGGCCAGTTGTTAAGGGGATAGTAAGAGGGAGACTATGAACAAAAGCTATGAAGTTGACGAGTAAGAACACAAAGGAAGATAAAAAATGCAAAATACTAACCTATTGGACGTGCTCAGCAGATTAGGATATGATAATGGAGTAGAAGTGGTCAGAGAAACAAAATAAATTACTTGACTTTGATGGTAACTTGATAGCACTCCTAGGATCTATTACCAACTCACCAACACCTGAGTTTAAATAGCAATCGAGCAATCAAGCACAGGAGTATTAACAGAAGGACATACATTGATGTCTGCCTGACTGTTCTGCCATTCAGTAAGACTATGGGTGACATTTTATCTCGGCACCATTTTACTTCAGTAACCACCAATTCCTTATTTCTTCAATATCTTAGTGTATTGATCTGTCTTCAATATAATTGATGACCAAGCCTCCATTCATGGGTAGAAAGTGCTAAAGATTCACCACCATCTGGATTAAGACATTTCCTTTCATTAGACTTGAATGACTACGTTGAGACTGTTTTCTGATTCTAGACACACCCAGCATCTTGCCTGTCAAGCCCCATTTGACTATTTCATTGAGCTCACCCTGTTCTCTTAAACACTATAGAATTTACAGGATGTTTCATTTCTCCCCAGAATCAATTCAATGAATATTGATGACACTCTGTTGCAAATGTATTCATGCTTTGGTGGGGAGATTGTAGCACTATATAATATCTCACGAGAGTCTGATACAATTGGAGTCAGACATACCTATTCATGTAATTTCGTCCTTTGACAGTAAAAGCCAAAATACCATTGGCCTTTCTAATTGCTTGTTACATCTGCATGGTAATTTACAGTGTTTCAAGTATAAGGGTACTCCAAACCCTCAGAACACCTTTCAAACTTTAAGCATTTAAATATACATTTTTTTCCCTCAAAGTGGATGACATCATACTTTCCTGCATTATTTACTATTTTGCATGTTCTGAGTCCACACATTTAATCTATCCATATCTCCCGAAAGTCTCTGCATCCTCACAGCTGCAGTTTGGTATCAGCAGCAAAACTAGGAATTCTTAAGTTCAAGTTTGATTGTCATTCAACTGTACACATGAATAAAGCCAAATGAGACAGTGTTCCTCAGGGGCCAAGGTGGATATTACAGAAGCACAGTAACACACAGTACATAAAGAACATGTAATTATGAAAGCAGTAAAGCATAGTTACAGAAAATACATCCAAATCCTTGCGTGTCATGGCCTGTGGATTGGTGTATGGATGTTGTCATGGATCCATGTTTCCCTAAACACAAGCCTGCAGCAGTTGCCATCACATACTCATGCAGACACAGAGAAACACAACCCAGCTTGTCTTCCACCAACTGAACACTGGAGGGGCCAACCCCAACCCAGTACAGAATTCGGTGGCACACCGTCAGCTCTGGCGTCTCCTTACCTGGCGTTTGCAACAGGCCTGTTCTGTGTCACAACCAAAGCTACGTTGCTCCCCTGCCGTCAGTGACGCTAATGAAGTAGTGAATCAAACTTGGAACATTTTACATTACCGATGTCCAACAGGGTCTTGTGATCTCAATAAAAACATCCAAGGCAATAATTTCCGTTTGTTGGATCACTCAGTGCATCTGAAGTCCCTAGCTACTTAGTCTCCCAATCCAAAATTGACTCCTTTATTAGTAAATTGATTTGTTATTGTCACATATTGAGGTACGGTGAAAAAACTTGCATATTGTCCATACGGATAGTTTCATTACAATGGTGCATTGATGTTGTTCAAGATAAAACAATAAGAATGCAGGATAAAGTATTACAGCAGAGCAACTGCAGTGCATGAAGACTAAGATGAAAGGTCACAATGAGGTAGATTGTTAGGACAAGAGTCCATCTTACTGCACTAGGTAAGCATTCAGTAGTCTTGTAGCTGGGCAGAAGCTGCCCTTGAGCATGGTGGTACATGCTTTCAGGCTTTTGTGTCTTCTGCATGATGGTAAAGAGGAGAAAAGAGAATTACTGTGGTGGGTGAGGCTGGTTTACTGACACAGTCAAAAGTACAAACAGTGCATGGAAGGGAAGCTGGCTTCTGTGAAGTGCCAAGGTATGTCCACAACACTGCAGCTTCTTGCAGTTATGGGCAGAGCAGTTCAAATAAATGTTCAAATAAAAGTTCTGTATAGTATGTCACTATATACTACACTGAAATTCATTTTCTTGCAGGCATTCACAAGCAGAACAAAGAAATACAATAGAATCAATGAAAAACACAAAGATAAACAGAACTATAGAACATTACAGCACAGAAACAGGCCTTTTGGCCCTTGTTGGCTGTGCCGAACCATTTTTCTGCCTAGTCCAGGCATGGGCAAACTACGGCCCGGGGGCCATATGCGGCCCGTTAAGCTTTTTAATCCGGCCCGCAGAACTTGATGAAATTATATTAATAAACCTTGTTAACGTTTTTTCCCTGCAATTCTGGCGTTTTCCCAATAGATGACGCACTCTATATACATTGACCTTTGTTGAGGTGCAGCGTATTATTCCACATTTGCGCTTTACTCTTTGACCTCTCACCCCTTCTGTAAAGATGAGTGGAGCTAAGAAAAGAAAAGTGGATAGAGAATGTCGTGTGTTTAATAAGGAGTGGACAACTAAATATCTTTTTACCAAACACCGATCAACTGCTGTATGCCTGATATGCCAAGAGACTGTGGCGGTTTTTAAAGAATATAATATCAGCCGTCACTTTGCCACAAAACATGCCAACTATGCTAGTAACCAGTCAACGAAAGAATGGGAAGCTAATGCTCAGAGGTTGGCAGCTAATTTACAGGCTCAACAACATTTTTTTCACCGTCAAACTGCCATTCATGAGTCAAGTACCAAGGCGAGTTTTATGCTGTCATTCAAATTAGCAAAGGCCAGCAAGCCTCTGTCTGAAGGCGAGTTTTTAAAAGAATGTATGGTGGAGACAGCAGGTGTATTGTGTCCGGAGAGCAAAGACAAATTTGAAAAAATCAGTTTATCACGCAGGACAGAGACTCGCCGTGTGGAACTGATAGATGAAGATATAACCAGCGACTTAAATAAAAAGGCAGAGTCGTTCATGTTATATTCATTAGCACTGGATGAAAGCAACGATGTAAAAGACACTGCTCAGCTCCTCATTTTTATCCGAGGAATTAACAATACTTTTGAAATAACGGAGGAGTTTTTGACAATGGAGTCTCTGAAAGGAAAAAGATGGGGAGAGGACTTGTATGACCGGGTGTCTGCTGTCATCGAAAATATGAAGCTCCCTTGGAGTAAACTTATCAACGTCACCACAGATGGATCTCCTAATTTGACAGGGAAAAATGTCGGCCTGCTGAGGAGAATACAGAATAAAGTGAAAGATGAAAATCCTGACCAGGATGTTATTTTCCTTCACTGCATCATCCACCAGGAATCGCTATGTAAATCGGTATTACAGCTGAACCATGTTGTGAATCCTGTCGTAAAACTTGTCAACTTTATACGTGCAAGGGGACTTCAGCACCGTCAGTTCATCACGTTCCTGGAGGAAACTGATGCGGATCACCAGGACCTACTATATCACTCCCGTGTCCGCTGGTTAAGTTTGGGCAAAGTGTTTCAACGAGTATGGGAGCTCAAAGAGGAGATCGGTGCATTTTTGGAGTTACTGAGGAAGGCCGGCGAATTTCCTGAGCTGAGCAACAAGAGCTGGCTTTGTGACTTTGCGTTTGCTGTGGATATATTTTCACACATGAATGAACTGAACATGAAGCTACAGGGGAAGGATCAGTTTGTGCATGACATGTACACAAATGTGAAAGCCTTTAAATCCAAGCTGGCTTTTTTCTCCAGGCAAATTTTGAATAAGTTATTCACTCATTTTCCCACACTAGCCATGCTGGAAGAGGCCGGCGCAAATGTGAAAAAATACAGCGAGTCACTGGATGTGCTGCACAGAGAATTCTGCCGTCGCTTTTCTGATTTTGAAAAAATTGACAAGTCACTTCAGTTGGTGGCCTGTCCCCTGTCACAAGATCCTGAAACAGCACCAGAGGAGCTACAGCTGGAACGGATCGACCTTCAGTCTGACCCCATCTTAAAAGAGAAGTTCAACTCTCTTAAACTGAATGACTTTTATGCTTCACTTGGTAAAGAGGTGTTTCCAAACCTCCGGAGGACGGCACAGAAGATGCTGGCGTTGTTCGGCTCGACCTATTTGTGTGAACAGGCGTTCAGCGTCATGAACATCAACAAAGCCAGCCACAGATCCAAGTTAACTGACCAACACCTCAGATCCATCCTGAGAATCGCCACAACAAAACTAAATCCAGACTTTGATGCGCTGGCTAAAAAGGGAGACCAACAACACTGTTCCCACTGAAATTAAAAATAAGTTTCTTCGTTGTGTTATGTAAAAAATGCATTTGAAATTTTTTTTTCAATAAGCCTTACATGTTACATGTCATTTCTGTTAAGTGATGGACATGAGTAGTGCGCAGGTGCACGTACGTTCTCAAAATAAAAAATGCGCTCCAGATCAAATAACGCGCTCCACATACTGGCACGCTGTCACTGTTCTGTCCTTGTGCTGGTCGTTGTTGAGTTTTGGCACAGGGGACAATTGAATAAGAAGGAGCAGGACAAGTAGACCTGCATCTCCTACCGTTTTTGAAATAAAGACAGTCAGGAGGAGAGTGATGATGATAATATCTTGAAGGATAACAGAATTTTCAGTGCTTTAAAATAATAACTGTTACTATTTAAAAAAGCTGTATTTTATTCATTTAATTTTCAGTGTTTTAAAAGTCATTTCAATAAATAGCTAAATACCATGGGACTTCAAAGACAGATATTTTGTTGTAATGCATTTGTTCATTTTCAATTGAAATTAAAGCACATGTTTTCTACATATCCCATGATATTTTATTTTCTCTTATGAGGTGTATTACCAAAACACTCCGTCCATCTGCTCCTGGTCCGGCCCCCCTGTCAAATTTTAGAACCCTTTGTGGCCCACAAGTCAAAAAGTTTGCCCACCCCTGGCCTAGTCCCTCTGACCTGCACCTGGCCCATATCCCTCCATACACCTCTCATCCATGTACCTGTCCAAGTTTTTCTTAAATGTTAAAAGTGAGCCTGCATTTACCACTTCATCTGGCAGCTCATTCCACACTCTCACCACTCTCTGTGTGAAGAAGTCCCCCCTAATGTTCCCTGTAAACTTATCTCCCTTCACCCTTAACCCATGTCCTCTCGTTTATTTCTCCCCTAACCTCAGTGGAAAAAGCCTGCTTGCATTCACTCTATCTGTACCTATCATAATTTTATATACCTCTGTCAAATCTCCCCATATTCTTCTATGCTCCAGGGAATAAAGTAGAAACCTAGTCAACCTTTCTCTGTAACTCAATTTCTCAAGTCCCGGCAACATCCTTGTAAACCTTCTCTGCACTCTTTTCAACCTTATTAATATCCTTCCTGTAATTCAGTGACCAAAACTGCACACAATACTCCAAATTTGGCCTCACCAATGCTTTCTACAACCTTGCCATAACATTCCAACTCATACTCAATACTTTGATTGAAAAAGGTCAAAGTATCCAGAAGCTCTATTTACTACCCTATCTACTTGTGACACCACGTTTAGGGAATTGTATATCTGTATTCCCAGATCCCTCTGTTCTACTGCAGTCCTCAGTGTCCTACCATTTACCTTGTATGTTCTACCTTGGTTTTTCCTTCCAAATTGCAATACCTCACATTTGTCTGTATTAAACTCCATCTGCCATTTTTCAGCCCAGTTTTCCAGCTGGTCCAAATCCCTCTGCAAGCTTTGAAAAACCTTCCTCACTGTCCACTACACCTCCAATCTTTGTATCATCAGCAAATTTGCTGATCCAATTTACCACATTATCATCCAGATCATTAATATAGATGACAAATAACAATGTACACAGCACTGATCCCAATGGCACACCACTAGTCACAGGCCTCCACTCAGAGAAGCAATCCTCCACTACCACTCTCTGACTTCTCCCATTGAGCCAAAGTCTAATCCAATTTACTACCTCACCATGTATACCTAGTGACTGAATCTTCCTAACTAACCTCCCATGCGGGACCTTGTCAAAGGCCTTACTGAAGTCCATGTAACCACATCCACTGCCTTCCCTTCATCCACTTTCCTTGTAACCTCCTCGAAAAACTAATAGATTTGTTAAACATGACCTACCACAAACAAAGCTGTGTTGACTCGCCCTAATAAGTCCTTGTCTATCTAAATACTTGTAAATCCTATCTCTCAGTACTCCTTCCAATATTTACCTACTAAATATAGTTTCTTTTGTACAAAAAAAGTGATTAATCTGAGAACATGAGTTGTAGAGTCCTTGAAAGTGAGTCCATAGGTTGTGGAATCAGTTTAGTGTTGAGGTAAACAAAGTTATCTATGTTGGTTCAGAAACTCGTTTGAAGGGTAATAACTGTTCCTGAACCTGGTGGTATGGGACCTTAGTCTCTTGTGCTTCCTTCCCAATGGCAGTAGCAAGAAGAGAGTATGGCCTGTATGGTGAAGATCCTTCATGATGATTCTGCTTGTGCCAGTGCTCCTTGTTGATGTGCTCAATGGTGGGGAGGGCTTTTCCTGTGATGGACTGGGCTGTACTGTTTGAAAGCTTTCCTGTTTTCGGGCATTGGCATTCCCATTTTAGGCTGCAATGCAACCAATCAGGATACTGTCCACTGGTCAAAGTTCCAAATGACATGCCAAATCAGAACAAACTTCTAAGAAAGAAGCAGCACTGCCATGTTTTTTTTGTAATGGCACTTACCTGCTGGCCCCAGGACATCCTGAAAATAATAACACTGAGGAATTTAAAGTTGCTGACTGTCTCCACCTCTGATCCCCAAATGTGGACTGGCTCATGGACTTCTTGTTTTCTCTTAGAGTCAATAATAAGTTCTTTGGCTATACTGACATTGGGAGTCAACAGAACTGTTGTCTGCAAACTTAAATATGGCATTAGAGCTGTACTTGGTTTTGTTGCATGAATGAAATCACCGGAGAGAGTTACTGGTAGATACAAAGCAGCTTCTTTATTCGATGAAACAATGTACAGCAGGCATCACACAGAGATGCTTGCGGTGGAAAGGTCTACTGGCCCAATGTGGGGCTTGATATTTATTTGCCAAACACAAAGGACAATTCCTCATTTACAAGTGCTTTCTTTTGAAGCTGCATACAAACTTCACACCTTCTGATTTACATCCATCCCACAGGTGCCAGCAGCATCTGAACTGGGCTTTCTGGAATCCATTGTTCCAAATTAAATTCACAATATGTTGTCAAGGAACAGAAGACTGGTACCCAAAGCCATTTGCTAAATGTAAATGACCTAAACCCAAAAATCACTAACACCTGGCCTCTCAGTCCTAAGTATTAAGCATGAAGAGCAGAGGGCTAAGCATACTGCCTTGTGGCAGATGGTTATTGTGGAGGAGATGTTGCCAATCTAATCAGACTGGGTTCTGCATGACAGAAGTTGAGGATTTAGTTGTACAAGGTGATATTGAGGTCTAGGTATTAGAGATTATTGATTAGCTTTGAGGAGATGATAGTCTTGAATGCTGAGGTGTAGTTAATGAAGAGCATCCTGATGTTGTCATTGTCACCATTCAAATGTTCCAAAGCTGAGTGAAGAGCAAATGTAATGCCATTTGCTGTAGTGAGAGTAGGCAAATTGAAGCAGATTCATCATTCCTTAGGCAGGTGTTGGTATGTTTTATGACTAACTTAAAGCACTTTATCACAATGGATGAAAGTGCTACAGGATAATCATTGAAGCAGGTTACCATCTTCTTAGGCACTAATGCAATTGAAGCCTGCTTGAAGCAGGTGGGTATCTCAGACTTTTGAAGTGAGGTTAAAGATGTCAGTAAATACTCCAGCCAGTTGATTAGCGCAGTCTTTAGTACTTGGCCAGGGACATAAACTTGGCTTGATGCTTTCTGTGGGTTCACCTTCTTGAAGAATGCTCTCCCATCGACCTCAAGCTAAAATCATAGGTTGTTGCGGGCTGTGTGTGTTTCTAGAGGTTCCTCCCTGATTTGTTGGTTAAAGCACACATAAAAGGCATTGTGCTCACTTGGGAGCAAAATCTTTACTTTTTTTAAACTTTAGAGCTACAGCGTGGAACAAACCCTTCAAGCCCAAAAAGCTGCACTGTCAGGCCTGTCCCATGATCCTTTGTATCCCTCTTGCCAATCACTTTTCCAGCTCTCAGCTTCACCCCACCCCCTCCGGTCTTCTCCTATCAGTTTGCATTTCCCCCTCCCCCTCCTACTTTCAAATCTCTTACTATCTTTCCTTTCAGTTAGTCCTGACGAAGGGTCTCGGCCCGAAATGTCGACAGTGCTTCTTTCTATAGACGCTGCCTAGCCTTCTGCGTTCCACCAGCATTTTGTGTGTGTTGCTTGAATTTCCAGCATCTGCAGATTTCCTCATGTTCACATCAATAAACCTACTAACTGGTAATTCTTTGGACTGTGGAAGGAAACTGGAGCACCCGGCAGAAAGCCACGCACTCATGGGAAGGATGTACTAACTTTTTACAGTGGACACAGGAACTGAAATCTGAACTCCAGTGCTCTGAGCTGTAATAGTGTCACGATGAGCGCTACCATGACATTTCCCCTAATATGCCACCCAACTGCTGGGGGTATTCAAAGACATTTTCAATCTCATTGCTACAATCATAAGTTCCCACAATTATACCGGTGCTCAAGAATAGCAGGGTAAGCTGCCTTAACGGCTATTGTCCAGTAGCACTCACGTCTATGGTGATGAAATGCTTTGATGTTGGTCACAGCTAGAATCAACTCTTGTCTCAGTAAGGACCTGGACCTCTTCAATTTGCCTATTGCCACAATAGTTCTACGGCAGACACAATCTCAGTGGCTCTCCATACATCCTTGGATCACCTGGACAATACAAAAGCATATGTCAGGATGCTGTATATTGACTATAGCCAAGCGTTCAACATCATCATTTCTACAGTCCTGATCAAAAAGCTACAGAACCTGTGTCTCTGTACCTCCTTCTGCAACTGGATCCTCAACTTCCTAACTGGAAGACCACAATTTGTGTGGATTGGAAATAACATCTCCACCTTACTGATAATCAACACTAGTACACCACAGGAATTGTAGAGGGCCCACTGCTCTTCTCTCTCTACATCCATGACTGTGTGGCTAGACGTGGCTCAAATGCTATCTATAAATTTGCTGATGATACAACCATTGTATGGATAAGGGAGTTGTGTAGGGAGCGATTACTGCAGAAAGTTGGGTGTGGGCGGAAAAGATGTGCTTAGTGGTGGGATCTTATAACCATAACAGCACGGAAACAGGCCATCTCGGCCCTTCTAGACAGTGCCGAATGCTTAACCTCACTTAGTCCCACTGACCTGCACTCAGCCCATAACATTCCTTTCCTGTCCATATACCTATCCAGTTTTTTTTAAATGACAATGTCGAACCTGCCTCTACCACTTCTACTGGAAGCTGGTTCCATACAGCTACCACTCTCTGAGTAAAGAAGTTCCCCCTCATGTTACCCCTAAACTTTTGCCCCTTAACTCTCAACTCGTGTCCTCGTGAATCTCCCTTACTCTCAATGGGAAAAAGCCTATCCACGTCAACTTTATCTATCCTCTCATAATTTTAAGTACCTCTATCAAGTCCCCCCTCAACCTTCTACACTCCAAAGAATAAAGATCTAACTTGCTCAACCCTTCTCTGTAACTTAGGTGCTGAAACCCAGGTAACATTCTAGTAAATCTCTTCTGTACTCTCTCTATTTTGTTGACATCTTTCCTATAATTCAGTGACTAGAACTGTACACAATACTCCAAATTTTGCCTTACCAATGCCTTGTACAATTTTAACATTACATCCCAACTCCTATACTCAATGCTCTGATTTGTAAAGGCCAGCATACCAAAAGCTTTCTTCACCACCCTATCCACATGAGATTCCACCTTCAGGGAACTATGCACCATTATTCCTAGATGAATCTGTTCTACTCAATGCTCTGATTTGTAAAGGCCAGCATACCAAAAGCTTTCTTCACCACCCTATCCACATGAGATTCCACCTTCAGGGAACTATGCACCATTATTCCTAGATGAATCTGTTCTACTGCATTCTTCAATGCCCTACCATTTACCATGTATGTCCTATTTTGATTAGTCCTACCAAAATGTAGCACCTTACACTTATCAGCATTAAACTTCATCTGCCATCTTTCAGCCCACTCTTCTAACTGTCCTAAATCTCTCTGCAAGCTTTGAAAACTTCATTAATCACAACGTCACCTGTCTTATTATCATCTGCATACTTACTAATCCAATTTACCACCCTATCATCCAGATCATTAATGTATATGACAAACAACTTTGGACCCAGTACAGATCCCTGAGGCACACCACTAGTCACCGGTCTCCAACCTGACAAACAGTTATCCACCACTACTCTCTGGCATCTCCCATCCAGCCACTGTTGAGTCCATTTTACTACTTCAATATTAATACCTAACGATTGAACCTTCCTAACTAACCTTCTGTGTGGAACCTTGTCAAAGGGCTTACTGAAGTCCATATAGACAACATCCACTGCTTTACCCTCGTCAATTTTCCTAGTAACCTCTTCAAAAAATTCAGTAAGATTTGTCAAACATGACCTTCCACGCACAAATCCATGTTGACTGTTCCTAATCAGACCCTGTCCATCCAGATAATTATATATACCATCTCTAAGAATACTTTCCATTAATTTACCCACCACTGACGTCAAACTTACAGGCCGATAATTGCTAGGTTTACTCTTAGAATCCTTTTTAAACAATGGAACCACATGAGCAATACGCCAATCCTCCGGCACCATCCCCATTTCTAATGACATTTGAAATATTTCTGTCAGAGCCCCTGCTATTTCTATACTAACTTCCCTCAAGGTCCTAGGGAATATCCTGTCGGGACCCGGAAGCATCCACTTTTATATTCCTTAAAAGTGCCAGTACTTCCTCCTCTTTAATCATCATAGTTTCCATAACTTCCCTACTTGTTTCCCTTACCTTACACAATTCAATATCCTTCTCCTTAGTGAATACCGAAGAAAAGAAATTGTTCAAAATCTCCCCCATCTCTTTTGGCTCCACACATAGCTGTCCACTCTGATTTTCTAAGGGACCAATTTTATCCCTCACTATCCTTTTGCTATTAATATAACTGTAGAAACCTTTTGGATTTATTTTCACCTTACTCGCCAAAGCAACGTCATATCTTCTTTTAGCTTTTCTAATTTCTTTCTTAAGATTCTTTTTACATTCTTTATATTCCTTGAGCACCGCATTTACTCCATGCTGCCTATATTTATTGTAGATCTCTCTATTTTTTCGAACCAAGTTTCCAATATCCCTTGAAAACCATGGCTCTCTCAAACTTTTCACCTTTCCTTTCAACCTAACAGGAACATAAAGATTCTGTACCCTCAAAATTTCACCTTTAAATGACCTCCATTTCTCTATTACATCCTTTCCATTAAACAAATTGTCCCAATCCACTCCTAAATCCTTTCGCATCTCCTCAAAGTTAGCCTTTATTCAATCAGAAATCTCAACCCTGGGTCCAGACCTATCCTTCTCCATAATTACAGTTGGCCCTCCTTATCCGCGGATTCAACCAACCGCGGATCAGGAAAACCCAGAAGTTCTCTCTCCAGCACTCGTTGCTTGAGCATGTACAGACTATTTTTTCTTGTCATTAATCCCTAAACAATACAGTATAACAACTATTTACATAGCATTTACGTTGTATTAGGTATTATAAATAATCTAGAAATGACTTAAAAGTACGGGCAGTCCCCGGGTTATGAATGAGTTCCATTCCTGAGTCCATCTTTAAGTCAGATTTGAAGTTGAAACAGGTACATCTGGTATTATTTAGCGTCAGTCAAACGTTTTTCTTAGTATATAGTGTATATTTTACTTTTCTATGCATATAAAACACTTAAACATAGATATTTCAATAAATAAACCATCTCGTTGATTAGTAATAATTGTAGCTTTCATCAGGGCAGGGCCTTTCACATTCTCCATTAAAATTGTTCCGATCGTTGACCGACTGTAGCCTAACACTTTTCTAATGACTGATAGCGTTTCACCTCTTTCCGATCGCTTTATTACTTCCATCTTATTTTCAATCGCGATCGTGATTATTTTCATGAACAGAAACACTGTGGATTCAGAGCTGCGCTGCCAGGTCCTAATGTCCACCGCACGGAGACATGTTAAATAAAGTCTGGGGTTCCACTTGGTCCTAAAGACCACCACATACATGTTGAATAAGGGACTTGAGCGTCCGCGAATTTTGGTATCCACGGGGGATCCCGGAACCAATCACCCGCGGATAAGGACTGTATATTGAAACTAACGGCATTGTGATCACTGGACCCGAAGTGCTTCCGAAAACTTACCTCCGTCACCTGACCCATCTCATTCCCTAACAGGAGATCCAACACTGCCCTTTCTCTAGTTGGTACCTCTATGTATTGCTAGAAAAAACTATCCTGCACACATTTTACAAACTCCAAACCATCCAGTCCTTTTACAGAATGGGCTTCCCAGTCTGTGTGTGGAAAATTAAAATCTCCCACAATCACAACCTTGTGCTTACTACAAATATCTGCTATCTCCTTACAAATTTTCCCCTCCAATTCTCGCTCTCCATTGGGTGGTCTATAATATACCCCTATAAGTGTTACTACATCTTTCCCATTCCTCAATTCCACCCAAGTAGCCTCCCTAGATGAGCCCTCTAATCTATCCTGCCAAAGTACCGCTGTAATATTTTCTCTGACAAGCAATGCAACTCCTCCCCCTCTTATCCATCGGATTCTATCACACCTGAAGCAACAAAATCCAGGAATATTTAGTTGCCAGTGACACCCCTTCTGCAACCGTGTTTCACTAATAGCTATAACATCATGTTTCCAGGTATTAATCCAAGCTCATCCACCTTTCTTACAGTGCTCCTAACATTAAAATAAATGCATTTAAGAATTCTCCACCTCTTACTCTCTGTTTATCCCTAATAGTGCCAACAACTTTACTGTCTTTTTCTTCCTTCTCCCCTACATCTTGGGTCTGAGCGCTCCCCTTCTCTATCACTTGCCTATCCTCACTCATTCTTCAGTCTAAATGTAAGAGAGAGGCTTGTGGTTAAACCCATCATTCTTCAGTCTCACTACATAATTCATATTCTTGTGCACCATCCACTGCTCTATGACTCCAGTTCTCATCTCCCTGCCAAATTTGTTTATATCTTTCCTAAAATCTCAAGCAAACATGCCCATAAGGATATTATTCCCATTCAGGTTAGATAGATAGATAGATAGATAGATACTTTATTCATCCCCATGGGGAAATTCAACTTTTTTCCAATGTCCCATACACTTGTTGTAGCAAAACTAATTACATACAATACTTAACTCAGTAAAAAATATGATATGCATCTAAATCACTATCTCAAAAAGCATTAATAATAGCTTTTAAAAAAGTTCTTAAGTCCTGGCGGTAGAATTGTAAAGCCTAATGGCATTGGGGAGTATTGACCTCTTCATCCTGTCTGAGGAGCATTGCATCGATAGTAACCTGTCGCTGAAACTGCTTCTCTGTCTCTGGATGGTGCTATGTAGAGGATGTTCAGAGTTTTCCATAATTGATCGTAGCCTACTCAGCGCCCTTCGCTCAGCTACCGATGTTAATCCATCCTTTTTGTATAGGAACAACACACACAAAATGCTGGTGGAACACAGCAGGCCAGGCATTATCTATAAGGAGAAGCACTGTAGATGTTTCGGACCGAGACCCTTCGTCAGGATGCTGTGTGTGTTGTTTGAATTTTTTGTGTGTGTTGTTTGAATTTCCAGCATCTGCAGATTTCCTAGTGTTTGCTTTTTGTATAGGACTTGATTTCCAGAGAAGAGATCCCAATGATCCAAAAATCTGAAACCCTGCGCCAATTCCTCAGCCATGCATTTAACTGCCAAATCATCTTATTCTTATCTTCAGTGGCACTTGGTACAGGCAGCAGTCCAGAGATTGCTACCCCTGTGGTCCTGCTTTTCAGTTTTCTATATTCTCTCTTCAGGACCTCATCCCTTTTCTTATCTAAGTTGTGCTAGTTAGTTCTAAAATTGAATAATCGAAGGGAGTTTTGCAGTTCTTGAACCAGGTGTTGTAGGACTTGAGGCTTCCGTTCTTCCTTTTCAAATGGTAGCTGCATGGAGATTGTGTGGCCCAAATAGTAGAGATCTTTGGATATTGCCTGCTCGAGGCAGTGTCTCCTGTAGCTACTACAAATGGTGTTGAGAGATGTGTTTGTGATATATTGACTAAGTCCAGCACTCCATGGAGTCTTCTTATTTGTTTATTGAGATATAGCGTGGAATAGGCCCTTCAATCTGCATGGCCCAACTACCCCCAATTTAACCCTTGCCTAATCACAGGATAGTTTATACATTTGAATAACCATACCAGACCATAATGCAACTAGTCAAGCTACTTTTAACAGTACACCCATAGATGTTTGTTGCTGTTCGGTTACAAGCTGAACCTCCTTAACTTATTAAGGGCTCAGATACAAGACTTTACTGTGTCTGAGACCTACTCTGTGGGAGCCTGCAGAACCTTGTATCCTGTTGAGTGCAGGAGATCAGATCATTTAGCCGCCTGTCACGTACCCCATAACTGGGTGTCTGACCAGCAGAGAAAGAAGAATCCATTGGAGTCTGGTGGTACCCAAACTAAAGGTGTTTATTAGTAAACTACACAATACAATATCAAAAATGCAAATATACATATAAAACAAGTTAGCAGTAATAAACCTAAAAGTGTAGGAATAATAATAATCAATAATAAACAAGCTCTATCGATGTCTAGGGGTAAATGAATTGTCATAGAGTTCAGTTCATAAATGCTGAGGTGGTTATGGTTGTTGTATTGAAATTGTTGGGGAGAGAGAGAGAGCAAGTGAGATGTAACAGCAACAGCTGCGGCAGGCAAACCTTTTGTGGCTTTCTTAATCCGTCATATCGTTGTGGTCATTCAGTTATGACCCTTCTGTTCTTTAGCTAGGCCGTTCTTCTGTGGTGGACTCGTCACTCTGGCATGAGTGGACACACCCACAAGTCCCCACCGGCCCTGCTGTAACACTCTTTGCTTTACTGACCGATCTCCTGGTTCGGTCTCTGAAGCCCCCACCTTTCTGTGGGTTCCCAACACTCAGTCAGTGTCCACTGGTGTGTCTGAAGGGTGTCTCTCCAGACCTGTCTTTTATCCCCACTCACGGGGTCTCAGCTATCCATCAACTCTGAATGACTGTGTCTATCAAATCAGGCCACTCCTGCTGTCTCCTGAGGAATGTTAACAAGCAAAGTAAAGTAGTGGAAGGTAAATAATCCAGGAAGAGTCAAAATACAGTAAATTAACAGTCTCTCTCCCCCTCTTATCTGTAGCAGATGTTCTTGCCTAGGTTTTATCTCTCTCTCATGAGCAGCATAGCAACAGCAATAGTTCGTAGTTCTCAGGAGGGAGGTTGTGAATGGTTAACTCTGCACCCCATTGTCCATCAGGTCTGTTCATCACTCATAACACGCCTCATCTGTAAATAAATAAATAAACTTGTGTATAGGAACCACAAGCAGTGAGTCCAACAACGAGTCAATTTCTGGCTCCCTGGTACATGTTAAACAAATTGAACAACATCTAAGAAATTAGAAATTTCTTTCATTAAGCAATGTTGATTATCAATCAAACAAGAGAATGTCATGAAGATCCATCTTGAGCCACAGCAGTTGGGCTTGGTTGAGTAGACTCATTCACTGAAGCCAGCCAGCATCTGGTCTTCCTGAACCAGCTTGCATTTTTGTCTCAGCTTTTTCTTCTTCCTTTGCCACACACTGTTCATTTCCAATGTTTGAAAAGATCAGTTTATGCATAGTTCTCCAGGAACAAAAACCTGTTTTAGCCTGTACCATGAAAAGGCATGAGGAAAAATCTGTAATGAGACTATATTTGTGATTCCAATTATTATATTAGATATCCAACTGTACTCTGTATTCTTTTATGTAAGTAATCAATAAAAATGCCATTGAATCCTGAAAAGGCATCTTTTAAAAAATTTGTTTTGCTCAACACAACAAAACTTTCAATTTCCAGATACATTTACATTTCTTCCCCTCACAGATATCAACTATCAGAACACATCCATTAAAATATAGACATCACCACAGCATCCTATACAAAATCCCTTATTAGTATAGTAGACTGGTTTGCATCTACATACTGCAGAAAAAGTTGCCGTGTTTTATGAAAGCTATTTGTTTTTGAGTGTACCATACATGTCAAAAATTCCAAAGGAATGTATTCCATGATTAATTTATACCAACCAAAAAGTCCAGGGACTTATTGGATATCCAACAAAGTAAAATGTCTTCCTCACACAAAAAGTCAGGATGTTAAAATTTTTTTTCTGATGTGCATTAATCAGACAACTACTGGATAAGCCTAAGAGAAAAGTCTCTGGGTCCAGTTCAAGCTCCATCCTCAGAATCTTTTCCATTTCCCCCAAAATATCACTCCAGTATGCCTGAAGTTTGGGACAAGTCCAAAAACAGTGGGTGGAAGTTCCAGTATTTACTTTACATTTAGAACACATTGGAGAAACCTCCGTCTTAAATTTCGAGAGGCGATCTGGAGTCAGATGGGCTCTATGCAGAATTTTGAGTTGCAATGCTTTAGTTCTATTAGAAACTGAAATTTTCTTTGCATTGTCACAGATGTTTTTCCATGTTTTAGCTGTAATTTCTACTCCCAGCTCTTCCTCACAGACCCTGGAGACTTTGTAGGCTAGTACCCAAGATGGAATTGCCTAGATTTACAACCCTCTGCAGCATCTTCCTGTCCTGTGTAGTAGCTGCCCCCCTCCCCCCCCCCCCCATACCAGACAGTGATGTAGCCTGTCAGGATGATTTCCACAGTGCCAGGTTGTTGCTGTGACATCACTCCACTAGTTGGCATATCTCACTCCTGTATGGCCTCTTCATGTGGATGCACAGGGGTTTTTTTTACCCGTGATGTACTGGGTCATTTCCAGTACCTTTTGTAGGATTTTCTACTCAAGGCATTGGTGTTCCCATAACGAACAACACACTTTTCACCTCACATCTATAGAAGTTTGCCAGGGTTTTTGATGACATGCTGAACCTCCACAGGCTCCTGATAAAGTATAGGTGCTGTTGTCCTTTCTTTCAATTATATTTATGTGATGGGTCCAGGACAGGTCCCCTGAGATAGTAACACCCAGGAATTTGAAGTTACTGACCTTCTTCGTCTATGATCCTCTGATGATTACTGGCTCGTGGACCTCTAGTTTCCTTCTCCTGAAGTCTAC
Organism: Hemitrygon akajei; assembly: GCF_048418815.1. NCBI lineage: Eukaryota > Metazoa > Chordata > Chondrichthyes > Myliobatiformes > Dasyatidae > Hemitrygon > Hemitrygon akajei. Next base: position 100,175,329 of record NC_133126.1, read on the forward strand.
AATTAGTTCCTTAGTCTTAGTGACATTGAGTGAGAGGTTGTTATTACACCACTCGGCAAAATTTTCAGTATCCCTCTTGTATGCTAATACATCACCCCCTTTGATACAGCCCACAACAATGGTGTCATCAGCTAACTTGTTGGAGCTGTACTTACAAACAAGCCATTGGTATAAAGAATGTAGAGCAGGGGGCTAAGTGCACATCCCTGGCGTGCTCCTCTGCTTATGGAGTTTGTAGAGGAGATGATTTTGCCAATCCATACTGACTGGGGTCTGTCTACAAGTGAGGAAATCCAGGATCAAATTGCCCAGTGGGTTATTGAGGCCCAGATCTTGAAGTTTACTCATTAGTTTTGAGGGGATGATGGTGTTAAATGAAAGCTGTAATTATAATCGATAAAGGGCATCCTGATGAATGCATCTTTGCTGTCCAGATTTTCCAGGGTTGAGAAGAGCCAACAAGATAACATCTGCTCTAGACCTCTTGGGGTAGGCAAATTGGAACAGATCCATGCCACCACTAAGACAGGAGCTGATGTGCTTCAACAGCAGCATCTCAAAATACTTCATCACTGTGGATGTAAGTGCCACTGGGCGATAGTCATTGAGACAGGTTGCCATACTCTTCTTGAGTATGAATGAAGCCTGCTTGAAGCAGGTGGGTATCTCACACTGCTGGAGCGAAAGGTTGAAGATATCTGTGAATACACCAGTGGTTGGTTGGCACAGGTCTTCGGTACTCGGCCAGGTACTCCATCTGGACCAGATGCTTTCCTTGGATTCACTCTCTTGAAGGCAGCCCACACATCATTTTCAGATAGTGAGACCAAAGGATCATCAGAGACAGGGGTGTGTGCTCTGCTGTTTCCTTACACAAAAATACTAGAGGAACTCCCTTCCTCCTGGTTTCACCTATCACCTTGTGTTTCTCCCTCCCCTCCCCCACCTAACTCTGACTCCTCATCTTTTTTTCCTCCAGTCCTGCTGAAGAGTCTCAGCCCGAAACATCAACTGTACTATTTTCCATAGATGCTGCCTGGCCTGCTATGTGTGTTGCTTGGATTTCCAGCACCTGCAGATTTTCTCTTGTCTCTGTTGGTTGCTCCCTGTTTTGGTGATCTGGAAGCGAAGCTCTGCTGTCCCTTATGTTGCAAGATTTAACTTTGTAGGAGGTTATGGCATTAAAATCCTGCCACAGCATCCCTCATTGATTCCAGTTTAGTCCAGAATCTTCACACCGCGTGAGAAATGGCTTTCCGGAGATCATACCTGTACCTCTTGTAGCATTCTTGATCTCCAGACTTAAATGCCTCTGATCTGCCTCTCAGCAGATTCCAGACTTCATTGTTCATCCAGGACTTCTGATTGGGGAAAACCCATGAATGATTTCATGGGGACATACTCATCCGTGACTGTTTAAATAAAGTCTGTAATGACCCTGGTGTCGTCATTCAGGTCCTCAGATCAGTTATTGAATACAGCCTAGTCCACAGGCAATCCTGTAACCACCTCTATCTGGGGGAATGTTCTCACTCTCAATAATTTATCCTTTGGCTTCTCTCCCTTCAAACAAAAAGTGCAGCTATGGGTACTTGCATGGGTCCCAGCTATGCTTGCCTTTTTGTTCAGCTACATGGAACAGTTTATGTTCCAAGCCTACACTGGTGCTAGGTGAAGGATGAGAGGGGATCTGATTGAAACATATAACATTATTAAGAGATTGGACACACTGGAGGCAGGAAGCATATTCCCGCTGATGGGTGAGTCCAGAACTAGAGGCCACAGTTTAAGAATAAGTGGTAGGCCATTTAGAACAGAGTTGCGGAAAAACTTTTTCACCCAGAGAGTGGTGGATATGTGGAAGGCTCTGCCCCAGAAGGCAGTGGAGGCCAAGTCTCTGGATGCATTCAAGAGAGAGTTAGATAGAGCTCTTATAGATAGTGAGGTCAAGGGATATGGGGAGAGGGCAGGAACTGGGTACTGATTGTGTATGATCAGCCATGATCACAGTGAATGGCGGTGCTGGCTAGAAGGGCCAAATGGCCTACTCCCTACTCCCCTACTGTCTATTGTCTATTATTCATCTGTGAGTCTGTTGGGGTCATCTAACATCCTGGTGGGGCGTCCTGAATATCAGTGAGACCTAACGTAGATTGGGAGACTACTTCGCTGAGCGAAAAAGTGGCGTCTCCTAGTGGCCACATATTTTAATTCCACTTCCCATTCCCATTCCAACATGTCAGTCCATGGCATTCTGTACTGCCATGATGAGGTCACCCACAGGTTGGAGGAGCAACACCTTGTATTTGGTCTGGGCAACCTCCGACCTTTTGGCATGGACATGGATTGCTCAAACTTCTGGTAATTTCCTCCTCTCCACTATCCTCCATTTCCTTTTCCCTCTCTCACCTTGTCTCCTTGCCTGCCCATTACCTATCTCTGGTGCTCCTCCCCCTTTTCTTTCTTCCATGTCCTTATATCCTCTCCTATCAGATTCCCCCTTCTCTAGCCCTGTATCTCTTTCACCAATCAACTTCCCAGCTCTTTACTTCATCACACCACCCCTCTCTGATTTCACCTATCACCTTGTGTTTCATCCGTCCTTCCCCCCCCCCCACCTTCCAACTCTGACTCTCTTTCACTCCAGTCCTGATGAGGGGTCTCGTCCCAAAATGTCGACTATTTTCTTTTTCATAGTTGCTGCCTGGCCTGCTGAGTTCCTCCAGCATTTTGTGTGTGTTGCCTGCAACCGTTCCTCTGCTTCCTGCAAGCACCTCATAGTTGTCTTGATTTCTGGAGCCTTGCTCTTTAGACTCTGTCTATATGCAGGTAGTAGGAGTACAGCCAAATGATCCAACTTGCCAAAATATTGTCTTGGGAAGAACGATAGGCATTCCTTATTGTAGTGTAGCAGTGGTCTAGTGTGTTGGGACCTCTAATGCAACATATTACGTGTTGGTGATAATTGGGTAGGGTTTTCTTCAAACAGGCCTTGTTAAAGTCACCAACTATAATTTGAAATGCATTGGGATGAGCTGTTTCTTGCTTATAGACAGCATCGTGTAGTTTCACAAGTGCAAAATAAAGACAATGCATGTGGGAAGAAGACTGTCTCGAAATTGCAAATCACATCTATTCAGATTTGAAATCTTATTCCAAGGTTGTCTTGTCAAAACATGGAACCAATTTCTCCACTTAAATTGCAGTTATTCTCAAGCAGTTTTAAGACTACACATTAAATGATGTAGGTGCAGCAGGAAAGACTAGTGTGTGAATGAATTTATCAGATAGTTTTTTTTTACTAATTCTCGCCTTTGTCAATTCCCACCCCCAGTGATTGTTCCTTAAGTCTTTCTGTCAGCCCTGGAAGCCTGTCACCAGATCTGTCTCTTGTAAAATGCAGCTTAAAACCTACCTATGACTAAGTGTTAACATTGCAAAATCCTGAAAAATATCAAGTTAAATACACAACTTATAGCTGTCTATATATCAATAGACAGGATATACTTTTGCTACTGTGTGTTGCAGATAAGATTAAGTTGGTGATTGCAGATGGGCAAGTGCTTCTGTAGTTGGAACTACCTGGAGGGAAATTCCTCATGTATCTGATGTGTGCAAAACTTCCAAGCACCTCACGAGCCCCTCTATCAGTATTAGTTTTCCAATTTAACAATTTGGATGCTTCTTCCCAGATTACTGAAATAGCTAAAATGAAAACTGGCAATTCTACACATGAAGTCCCATTCAACTTGCATCCAATTCAACAGCTGTTATCACCTTACCTCAATCTCTCAAAGCTATTGCATTGAATTCCTCTCTGACGTGCAAGAATGTACATTTTTATCACACCTCAAACAAGTGTAATAATTGAAGAAATTCTGTAGAGATGAGGAATAAATTGTGATGGATGATAGAAAGGGATATTGCTGGTTGGTGCTGTCTGGTAACTACATTTTCTTTGAATTCTACTCATGGCTTTGAGTTTGGATTGAAGCTTAATCTACAATGATAAATTGGTAAAGTAGAATGATAGAAATATTAATTGACAATAACCAAGATTTCGTATGGTTTCATCTTTGGTGTGTTCATGTAGCTTTAGGTTTTTTCCCTTGCTTTCTTCGTGAGAAATTGGCAGTGTTCCATAGAAAATGAGTTAAACACAGCTCTGAAATCAACTGGAGACATGTACTGTAAACACTTGAATCAGATTTTCCTGGAGTATTTCCCAGAGTGAAAATGTGAAGTAAACATTTGAGTTCATGCAGGTCATGTTATGTGAATGGGTAGCAATGGCAATCTTTCTTTCATCAGTTATCAGTCTTGATGCAATTTTTTCAGATTTGTATGTTCTGAAGAATTTAATGAAATGCTTACCATTTTCAAATAAATATAGTTAATTTACCTTACTGTATTCAAAAGATGACCAGAGAAATGATGTGGTCCAATTAAAGCAATAAGTTGCTGAGTTTAAAATTAAAATGCAGCATGCTGAAAGTACTCGACAGGCCTTTTCTACATTCAAAATACTACCTGATATTTGTAGGCATAGGTTAAATATCATATTCCCTGGAATCGGTTTCAAAGGCTCAATCCTTTTTGGTTGCTTAACCAATTATTTTTCATCCAGCCCAAGTCCAGAAGGTGGGAAATTCACTAACTGCATAAAGTTTGATTCTATTTACAAATGAAGCAGCCCATATCAGTGTGCGGTAAAGTAGTCAAGATCAAGCAGCAACTAATATTAGTACCATGAGGTGGTTGTGATCATCTCCAACAAGCAAGAGTAACAACCGGCCATAAATTTTCAATGGCATTTGCACTGTATCATTATCATCATCCTGGGGATCACCACTGAGCAGAAATTCAGCTAACCCAGCCATATAAATGCTGTATATGCTATGAGTGTAACTATCCACCTAGCACTTCCAAGCCTTTCCAACATCTAGAAGACACAAGTCAGTGATGTGGATGTGTTTGGATGAGTGCAGCTCCAACACTAACTTGACATCAACCAGTCAAAGCAGTCCACTTGATTGCTACCCCTTCATGCTAAATACTCTTCTCTTCACTACCAGTGTGCAACGGTTGTCATGTGTGTACCAGTTACAGGTACACTGTGATGAGAGCATCATTGATGAAACTTTTACCGAGCTGGTCAAGCCCATTGTGAATGTTTCAGAAAGATGGGTGATCATCAGGAAGAGTAATAGGAATCGGCAGACAGTGCAGAGTTCCCCTGTGGCTATTCCACTCTATTAACAGGTATATACCTTTTTAGATACTGTTGGGGTGTGGCCGTGGAGGGAGAATGACCTTTCAGGAGTTAGCAACAGCAATCAGGTCTCTTGTACTATGAGTGGCTTCGAGGGGAGGTGTGCAGTCAAACGATAATATTGCTAATGGGTGCATCATTATCCCAACTCCGCCACTTTCATTGCAACCATTCTTCACCTCACAGGCCAAGACATCCCACAAGGAGTCCAGATTCTCTATAGGGCAGAAGGGGGAGGGCTCTTAACCTTAACGGGTTCAAGGCAAAGAGCAAGGTGTCAACTACTTCCATCATGGAGCTCCAGTATGCAGATGATAACACCATTATAGCTCACCCTGAGGAGGATCTGCAGTACATAATGGATGCTTTTGCTAGAACATACAAACTCCTGGGACTTGATCTAAATATCAAGAAAACCAAAGCCCTGCACCAATCTGCTCCATATCGAGCTCCTAAACCTCCAACCATCCAAGTTGACAGAATCCCTCTGGAGAACACTGATAAATTCACATATCTTGGCACCCTTCTTTCTTCAAGAGCCAATATCGAACTTGAAATAAATTGCAGAATAGGCTGTGCGAATGGAACTTTTGCCAGACTGAGAGTGTGTTTTTGAAGATCAGGATATCGAGACCAACACCAAGCTTCTGGTCTATAAAGCTGTAGTCCATCCCTGCCCCCCCCCCCCCCCCCAAAACTATATGGAGCATAATAATGGACAACATACACCAGGCACATTAAATCCCTAGAAAATTGCCATCAAAGATGCTTCTGAAAGATTGAGAGTTAACTGGAAGAACATATGTGTACTAACTCAACCTTCTGTAGAAAACTAACATTAACTCCAGAGCCACAATTGTGACTTAACACCCATTGCGATGAGCTGGCCACAGCTCTGTATGCCTGACTCCCGCCTCCCTAAAACACACCTGTTCGGCCAACTCAAGGATGCAAAGCACACTCCTAAAGGGCAGCAAAAGCGGTTCAAAGACAATATCAAGACCCACCTGAGGAAGTGCCACATCATCCTGAATGGATGGGAGAAATTAGCACAGGACTGGGAAAGCTGGAGAAGGACTTTCTTTGAGCACTGAGACTAAGCGACTTCAACATAAGGAGAGACGGGGAAAGGCCCAACCAGGTACATCCACCACCACTTCTATGACATACACCTGCCAACACTGCAATAGGACTTGTGGATCACAGATCAGCCTCTTTAGTCATCTCAAGACCCTCAAGTGACCAGGAGAAGAATCATACTCGAATACGAGTGATCACTGATGATTGCTAGCTCAGTACTGAGGAGAACAGACAGGAGATCCTGTGGCTACAGACGAAATCCAGGATGGTGTGTTGCCTTCTGGGTGTGTGGGTCAAGCACGTGTCTTAAGTGAATGCAAAGTATTCTTAAGAAGGGTGAAGTCAGAGGTCATTTTGCATATTGGTACAAGTAATACAGGTTTCCTCAAGGGATGAGTTTAGGGAGTTAAGTAAGAAGGTAAGAAGTGGGTCTTCAAGGGTGATCTTGCAATTGCTCATGGTGCCATGTGTTAACAAGGTCAAAAATACTACGATTAGCCAGATAAATGCATGTCTGAGAAGCTGGTGCAGGAAGCAGGAACTCAGGTTCTTGGACTTCTTCTGGGTTAGAGGTGATTTGTACAAGGCAGTCGTGTTGCACTTGAACCAGAGATGGATCAATATTCTTGCAAGGAAATTTGTTAGTGTTATATGGGAGGGTTTAAGCTAGATTGGTGTGTGTGGGGCTGGGATTATGTGCAGGAACAAGTCATGGGATAACGCAGTAGCCAACAAATGTACGGTCGTTATATTAGGCGGGGCTCAGTGAAGCCAGGGAAAGAATACTCAGTTAAACTTCACTTATTTCAATACACAAAGCTTAGCAAGTAAGTTTGATGAACTTGGAGCAAAATCTCTGAGAGTAATTGGCTCTGGTGACTGGCGTGTTATAGCCAAAACAGAAACATATCTGAGGGAAGGGCAGGATTGGCAGCTCATTGTTCTGAGATGCAGATTCTACAGCCATGACAGAGATACAGGTAAGCGAAGGGGCCGTATTGCCTTTTTCATAAGGGAAGAAGTAACAGCAGGACAACGTGAGCCAATGTGGAGGAATGTATAAGCACGAAGGGAAGGGTAGCTCCAGTGGATGGGGTAGAATTTTGAAATGTATTCAGGAAAGTCTCCTGAGTTCAAAATTTGGAGGGCACTACTTGGAAGGGTGGAATACCAGACTACCTCTTAGTGAATGAGCAGGCCAAATAACTGAAATGGCACTTAAGGAGCACTTTTGCTCTGGTAACCATATTCTATTTGTTTTAAGATGGAATGGAAAAGGATAGGACAAGTTATGTTCCTAAATTTCCCTCTGGGAATCAATAAAGTATTTTATGATTATTTGTGGGCCAAAGAGCCTGCATTGTGCTGTAGGCTTCTTAAATTGGAGCAGGGCTAATTCAGGGGAAAAAGCAGGATCTAGCAGGTGGGAATTGAGTGGAAAATATATTTCAATGCAGCTAAGTATACATTTTAGAAAGTCAATCAAGCATAGGACTTAAATTATGAATGGTAGGACAAGAGTATTATGGAAAAAGGGCCTATGAGTACAGGTGTATATTTGAAAGTGTCACAGGTAGTCAAATTGGTGAAAAGGGTGTTTAGCTCACTGTATTTTATCAGTCAGGGTATTGATTATAGGAGTTGGGATACATGTTGTAGTTATGTAAGTCATTGGTGTGGCTGCACTTGAGGTACTATGTACAATTTTAGTCATTCTGTTATAGGGAAGATGGTATACTGGAAATAGTATAGAAAAATAATTACAAGTATGTTGCTAGGATAAGAACATACTGAATTATAGAGGGAATTTGGCTAGGCTAGGTCATCATTTCCTGGGATGTTGGAGAATGAAGGGCAACCTTGTAGAAGAGTTTAAACTTGTGAGGGGCATGGTTAAGGTGAATTGTAACAGTCTTTTCCCCTGGATTTGAGAACCAAAACATAGCTTTTATAGTGAGTGGAGAAAGATTTAAAGGGGACCTTTTTCACACAATGGTGAATATATGAATAAGCTTCCAGAGGAAGAGGTTGAGACAGGTACAACAGCATCATTTACTAGATGCACAGAAGGGAAGTGCTTAAAAGAAATATGGGCTGAATGCAGGAAATTGGAGAACTGTGATCAATTGGTCTAATTGGTCTGAAAGGCCTGTATTTATGCTGTATTACTCTGACCTTGGCTACTGTGACATAATCTCTTAAACCCATGAATTCTGTACCTGGAAGGGCAAAGTCAGTAAGCAGAAAGGAAAACCACCTGCAGGTTCCCCTCCAAGTCAGTCCATCTTGACTTGTAAACAAATAGCTGTTCCTCTATAGTCATTGGTTCTGAATCCTAGAACTGTTTAGTCAATAGCACCATTGGAACACTTTTATGAGAAAATCCGCAACTATTCAAGAGGGTGGGTCATCACCACCACCTTTAGGGGAGTAGGAGTTGGGCAAATAAATGCTAACCTTGCCAGCAATACTCACATCATGAAGAATAAATAACTACCCTAACAAAAGATGATATGTCTGCAACTGTACATAATTGTGAATATCCAGTGATTCAGTTTCAGGTAGTTGTCAGATGGGTGGATGGAGTTGGTCGATAAGACAGTTGGTGATGAAGTCTTCCGGGTATCAAGAGGGAATTTCTGTTCTACATTATCCATTGGAGAAGTAGTGTGATCATATTAAACCATTGGAGGAATTGAAAAAAGGTTTGTGATGTAGAGCAGGATATAGTCAATGGACTTCAGAAAGTCAACATTTTGACAGAAAGGGTTTGCAGCAAGATCAATGGTGTAGAAGAACCCAAAGTGTAAGTGGGAAACTTCACGGAGATGGCAGGTGCAATCACCAGGATATAGGAGAGGATATAAGGCTTATATAAAGCTAAGAGCTGGAAAGTTGATTGGCAAAAGGGATACAGAGCTGAAGGGAGAGGATCATGGGATGAGAGGTCTAGGGAGAAAGAATGAGGGAGGGGAGCACCAGAGGGAGATGGAGAACAGGCAAAGAGTGATGGGCAGAGAGAGAGAAAAAAAGGAGGGGGGAAATAAATAAATAAGGGATGGGATAAGAAGGAGAGGAGGGGCATTATTTTTTCCTTTTTTTCTTTTTCTCTCTCTGTCCCTCTCACAATCACTCCCTGCCTGCTCTCCATCTCGCTCTGGTGCTCCCCTCCCCCTTTCTTTCTCCCTAGGCCTCCTGTCCCATGATCCTTTACCTTCTCCAGCTGTGTATCCCTTTTGCCAATCACCTTTCCAGCTCTTAGCTTCATCCCTCACCTTCCTGTTTTCTCCTATCATTTCGGACCTCCCTCTCCCACTTTCAAATCTCTTACTATCTCTTCTTTCAGTTAGTCCTGACAAAGGGTCTCGGCCTGAAACCTTGACTGTACTTTTTCCTATAGCTGCTGCCTGGCCTGCTGCATTCCACCAGCATTTCATGTGTGTTGCTTGAACTTCCAGCATCTGCAGATTTCCACCTGTTAACATCTCACTCAACATCAGCAAAACTAGCTTTTTATTGACTGCAGGAGAGAGAACTTACTGGTCCATGAGCCAGTCCTCATTAGACATCAGAGGTGGAGAGGATAAGTAATTTTATACTACTTGGCATTATCAAATCAGAGATCCGTCCTAGGACCAGCCCATTAAGTACCATTTCAAAGAAGACACAATAGCTTCTAAAGTTTGTGCAGATTTGGCTATCATTAAAAACTTTGACAAACCTCTATAGATGCACAGTGGAATGTTCTAACTGGTTACATCACTGCCTGGTGTGGAAACGGCAACACTCAAAAACAGAAAAGCCTACAAAAATGCTGGTTACAGCCCAGACCATCACAGGAATTGCCCTCCCACCATTGAGAAAACTTAACAAGGAGCTCTGCCACAAAGCAATATCTGTCCTCAAGGAGAGCTACCACCCAGGCCATGCTGTCTTCTGGTTACCATCAGGAAGGAGGTACAGTAGCCTTAGGTTCCACACCAACCCTAGCACCATCAGGCTCCTGAACCAGTGTGGTAACTTCACTCACCTAAACACTGAACCTGTGGACTCACTTTCAAGGACTCTGCAACTCGCATTTTCAGTGTAATGTTGGTTGTTTATTGTATTTGCTCAGTTTGTCATTCTTTGTAGTTTTTCATTGATTCTACTGTATTTCTTTGTTCTATGAATGCAAGAAAATGAATCACAGGGTAGTGTATGGCGACATGTACTTTGATAAGAAATTAACTTTGAACTTTGTTCTCGTGCTTCGGACTGCAGTACTTCAGTTGCCGAAAGTACTTATTGTAACTCAGGGAGCATTTGTGCTATGAGAAATGGTTAATGCTGAGAGTCAGTGGTTATTTTTGTTTTGGGGTTAGCAGTTTATCATGGGACATGATGCGTGTGCAAATTATCCCATCAAATTGCTAACTAATTAGCCTGGTAAATGTTGAGCTGAGATTGCAGAACTGATCTACTTTGTTCTTATTTTGTGTGCAATGTGACATGGCTGCTGTTTTTTATCTAGCTAATTGAACTTCATGCTTCAAAAAAATATCCTCGCTATGGCCATGCAAATCATCTCATGAGGTACAAATACAGTGCAGATCCCAAATAGTGAGCTGGATGTCAGATTTTATCTGATTTCCAACTTTGACCCTGCCCTAAAATTCACTTGATCCATTTCTGTCTCTCCTTTCTCAATCTCTCTGCCTCCATCTCTGGAGACAGTCTCTCTACTGCCATCTTTTATTAACCTACAGGTTTCCATGTTTATTTTGACTATACCTCTTTCCACCCTGTCTCCTGTAAAATGCTATTCCCTTTCCTTGATTCCTTTATCTCCACTGCGTCTGTTCCTTGATGAGGCTTTTCTTTCCAGGACATAAAGGTGTCCTCCTCCTTCAAAGAATAGCGTTTCCCTTCTCACCTCACCCATCTCCTCCATTTCCTAGACGTGTGCTCACACCATCTTCCCATTGCCTTAATAGGGATAGAGTTCTACTTGTCCTGATCTACTACCCCAAGAGCATCTGCATCATCCTTCACAACTTTCATCAGTTCTTCAACAGGGTCTTGCCACCAGACACATCTTTACCCCCCCCCCACACCAGCTACTCTCTACTTTCTACACCCTTTTCATGATTTCCTTGTCCATTTATCCTTCCCCACTAATGTCCCTCCAGGCCCATTTCCCTGCAAACGACAGAAATGTTACACCTCCTCCCTTACCCCCATTCATGGTCCAAATCAGTCCTTGCAGGTGAGGCAACACTTTACATACACATCTCTGGGGGTTATCTATTATATCTGGTGCTCCTAATGCAGCTTTCTTGTATTGGTGAAACCCAACATAAATTGGTAACTGCTTTGCCAAGCATCTCAGCTCCATCTGCCAAAAGCTTCATATCCTAAAATTAAGTACATAATTGCATTGCCTTTCCTGTCCAAAAGAAAGGTTTTTCTATATTCTGCGTTCCTGTATGCAATGCTAGAATTGTGTGCCTACTGCACCTTTGCACTGACTATCCCAGCTAATAATTGGTAATCAAAATCATCCAAGGTTCAAAGTACCGTAGATTCCGGACTACAGAGCGCACCTGATTAAAAGCCGCTGGCTCTAATTTTAGAAATAAAATCAATTTTTTAATTGTAAAGGCCGCACCGGATTTTAGGCCGCACCGCTACTTTTAAATATACATACGTATCGGTAACACAAATTACGTTGCATATACTTTTTTACTGAACAGCACGAACAACATTCCAATATCTCCTAGCGACTGGTAAAAATATATATACTGCAGCCTACCAGGAAAAGTTATTGATCGCCTTTAACTTAAAAGCAGCGTTTTCGCTCGGGTCTGATGAGCTCGCGTAACGCGATCGGGTCTAATCGGGTCTGATGTGCTCGGGTCTGACGCGCTCGGGTCTGATGAGCTCGGGTCTGATGTGCTCGGGTCTGACGCGCTCGGGTCTGACGAGCTCGGGTCTGATGAGCTCGGGTCTGACGCGCTCGGGTCAGATGAGCTCGGGTCTGACGCGCTCGGGTCTGACGCGCTCGGGTCAGATGAGCTCGCGTAACGCGATCGGGTCTAATCGGGTCTGATGTGCTCGGGTCTGACGCGCTCGGGTCTGATGAGCTCGGGTCTGACGTGCTCGGGTCTGATGAGCTCGCGTAACGCGATCGGGTCTAATCGGGTCTGACGCGCTCGCGTAATGCCCCCACCTTCCCGTATATATCCCACAAGACGCGGCGAAACCGGGTGTGACGTCATAGCATCCCGGGATGTAGTACAGAAAACAAATATAGTTAAAACACTTCTAACTTTAACTAACAAATGAATTACTAAGCGAAAATATTATAAACTAAGTAACTGCCATAAAGGCAGCACAATGCTTTTCTTCGAGTGTTTTCCATGTTGATGAGGGTGAGTACAAATGACTGATTTACAATAATTTAATTGTGAAAGTGCGCTTGATTTATCGTACAATTTCATTGGACCTCTGTGAACTACTCATCAATTTTATTGGTCTACTGTTACGAGGCAAAATGTTTACGAGGCGGCATGAAAAAAAACCATGTATTAGCCGCTCTGGATTAAAGGCCGCAGAGTTCAAAGCTGTTCAAAATGTGGGAAAAAAGTAGCGGCTTATAATCCGGAATCTACGGTACATATACTTTATACAACCTTGAGATTAATTTCCTTACTGGCAGCTATGAAACAAAGAACACCAATAGAACCCGTTAAAAACAAGAGAAGACCGTCAAACAGCCAATGTGCAGAGAGAAAAAAACAAATTCTGCAAACAATAAAGCAAGCAAACAACATTCATAACTGAAGTTCACAACACCAGGTGTCACTGCTGCTGACCTAGCAGAGTTGAGCAAACTTAAACATGACTCTCCAACTAATTCAACCAGGCTAAATGCTTAAGTCATCCATACAGTGGGTTGTTTCTTGCCCATGGACTTGCTCAGTACCTGACCTTTCCAATTCAGCTCAGCTCTTAAATCAATCAAACCTTTGTGCCAAAAGTTAAGGACTGTTCACAGATCTGATAGAAATAAACAATGGCAAAAACTCAGTTAATTGCAAAATTACTAAAAGTGGTACTTGTCTTGGAAGCACACCTGAGTTCCTTTAACTGCAGTGCCCCATTCCACGTCAGTTGTGACCTAACCTGTGGTTAATCTAAATGCAAGAGACCTCACCACTGGTGTGCTCATTTTAAAAAATATACTCTGGTCACTTCTCTCCGTCCCCTACCTGGGTTGATCCTTTGTCTAGTTCAACCCGTCATGTGACCATTGCCTCAGGCACTACAGGCTCAGGTCTGCAGAAACAATACCTTGGTCACCCAGAACTCAGGTCACCCTTCCCCAGCACATCACACATTTGATCCCAGCAATTGTTCCTTGTGCTCTCTGACTGATACTGTAGGATTCTTACTACAACCTTGGACCTTTCCACACTTCACGTTGCTTCTGTCTGTTCCAGCACCTCTAGCCTGGACGTGCTGTGACCATCCTGCCCCAGCAAGGCGGCAACCACAGCACAAAAAAGCCAGATCATAAAGGTGACAGCTCAACTCTTGACAGGAAGCTACAGGTCACAGTTTGCAGCAATTGTTTACCAGAAAAAGTGTGAATAGTAAAGTACTTAGTTGCTTTCTTTGTTTCATGGACCACCAGAGAGTAGCACTATTTTAAACCAGAAGGCACCAGGACATACCATCTTTAATTACCCACAAAGTTAATTTAAGACTGCACATGAATTAAAATATGATGCAACCCACAGTGTAGTTACAATCATATTACAAAATAGAGTATCTTTAAACAATGTATAATCTACACACTTTTACACATCCCTATTACTAATGGAATATTCTGCCATGTGTGGTGGGAAAGCACCATAAAGCCAGCGCATTCGAAGAATATGAAGGCATTGAAGTGCGCACACTCAGCGCAGTGACAGCAGAATGACAAGGCAATATTTGTGTGTGTGTGTAAATGCACATGTGTACAGAGTGTGTGTACCAAGTGTTCTCCATAATAATTGACATATGTACCAAGGTACAATGAAAAGCTTTAGTTCATGTGCAATTCAGATCGGTCATTTGAGACACAGTATGTTGAGATAGTAAAATCACGCAGAATATAGTGTTACAGTTACAGAGGACATGTAGTGCAGCTAAGACCAAAGTGCATTTGGAAGAGGTGTAGCAGCTGCAGCATCAGTGCTAAGCGTCAGGAAAAAAAATGTTCATTTAGATCAGGGGTTCCCAACCTGGGGTCCATAGACCCCTCGGTTAACGGTAAGGGTCCTTGGCATAAAGAAGCTTGGGAATCCTTGATTTATATGACAACAACACTGGTAAGCTATTGACAGGGGAGGACAGTTGGAAGTGTGAGCAGCAAATGTTAGTGGTGTGTAATCAGAAGAGAGCAAAAGTGTGAATGAAAAGATAAACTAGTATGAATCAACCCAAGTATCAATGTACCGTAGATGCCGGATTATAAGCCGCTACTTTTTTCCCACACTTTGAACAGCTTTGAACAGTGTGGCCTTTACTACGGTGCGGCTAATACATGATTTTTTTTCATGCCGCCAAAAACATTTTGCCTCGTAACAGTAGACCAATAAAATTGATGAGTAGTTCACAGAGGTCCAATGAAATTGTACGATAAATCAAGCGCACTTTCACAATTAAATTATTGTAAATCAGTCATTTGTACTCACCCTCATCAACATGGAAAACACTCGAAGAAAAGCATTGTGCTGCCTTTATGGCAGTTACTTAGTTTATAATATTTTCGCTTAGTAATTCATTTGTTAGTTAAAGTTAGAAGTGTTTTAACTATATTTGTTTTCTGTACTACATCCCGGGATGCTATGACGTCACATCCGGTTTCGCCGCGTCTTGTGGGAAATACCGGTTTGTGATAAACGGAAAGGTGGGGGCGAGCGCATTGGACCCGCGCGATGATGCAGCTTTTAAGTTAAAGGCGATCAATAACTTTTCCTGGTAGGCTGCAGTATATATTTTTTTACCAGTCGTTAGGAGATATTGGAATGTTGTTCGTGCACTGTTCAGTAAAAAAGTATACGCAACGTAATTTGTGTGTTACCGATATGTATGTATATTTAAAAGTAGCCGTGTTACAGGCACGGTTCGAAAAAAAGCATTTACAATATGTATTTGTTTATGTTACCATACGGATTTAATTAAAAGTTAAAAAATCCTCACGTGTAATATCTTTTTGTGTAAATATCTCATATTACAACGTGGGACACCTGCGGCTTAAAATCCGGTGCAGCTTGTACAAGTAAAAAATTGATTTTCTTTCTAAAATTAGAGCCTGCGGCTTTTAATCAGGTGCGCTCTGTAGTACGGAATCTACGGTAATTGTGCAGCAGATAGGTGCTGAAAGAAAAATACCATCATGTGGCAGTGAGCCCCAGGATGAATTAGAGTGGGAGCATATTTCAAGGCTTATGATAACTGTAATGTATTTTAACAGTTATGCAATCAACTGGTCCACTTAAAACTGTTTTGTCATGGAAAATGATTTGTGTTGGAATTCTTGTACAAAAGTAAAAAGAAAATTGCAATCTATGTTCATTATAAATACTGGATTTGTGTTTCCATAGAATCCTGCAAGCCAGTTACCTGTAGGTGTAGCTGAACGAGCCCAAGACTTGTTCACTATTATATTCATGTATATTGTGGACATGCTGATTTGGACAGAGGACAAAGAGCTGCCTTCAAGACTGCAACCAAGGTAAATGATGTGAAATGTCTATTTTCGCACTAATATGCTAATAATAATTGAAAATACAAGAATAGGAGAATAATGAATAGGAGTTGGCCATCCAGCCCTTTCTGCTTGTGCTGTTTATCAAGATCATGTCCTATCCCCATATTCTTTATTCCTTAATGTCAAGAAATCTGACCTGAATGAACCTAATAACTGAACTTCAACAGCCTTCCAAGTAGAGAATGCCAAAGGTTCACCACCCTCTGAGTGAAGGAATCTCTCTTCATCTGACTGTGACTTCTAACTCTAGTTTCCTCAATTACTAGGATTGTTCTCCCTGCAACCTGTCCATTGTGTCCTGTAAGGTTCAATGAGATTTCTTCTTCTAAATTCGAGAGAATATAGGTCTGTTTGTTCAGGTTCTCAAAAGGCAAGTTTCTAAGGGCATCTGTAGAATCAGCGTAGTGAATCTTCACCTCATTCTTTCTTTAGTATTGCCATGGAGAAAAATATTATGCACAATATTCCATGTGCTGTATGACCAATGCCATATACAATTGCAATAAGAGGTAATTTTTTTTACTGGAGATAGGAGGCTGAAGATACTGGAATTTGGAATAACAGACTATCTGCTGGAAGAACTCAGCAGGTAAAGCTGCATCTGTGGGAAGTAAAGAGTTGTAGATGAGTCCGGATGCAGGATTTCAACGGAAAACATCAGCATTTCCGTTCCTCCCACAGATCAATCAAAATAAACTCAAATCAAGTTTAATTGTCATTCATACTATTTGTGAATTCAGCCAAACGAGACAATGTTCCTCTGGAGCCAAGGTGCAAAAATGTAACATGTGCATTCAATAACAAGAAAGGAAAAAAAAGAGATCATGATCACGTAAGAAAACACTTTTTTAATCCAAGACCCTGAGTGGCAAACCCTGCAAGTTGACAGTTCCCAGCAGTCCAGCTTGTAATTCCACCAATCCAATACTGGAGGGCAGTGCTACAACGCAAATTGATGGCTTGAGACCTAGTCCTTGCTACAACCAAGATTATGCTGTTGCCTCGCGCCTGTCTTACCACCAAACAAGGGAAGCAGGCCTGTGGCAATCAATGTCCAGCAAGGTCTTGCAATTGCAAAAGAAATGTCCAGGACAGTCACTCACAGTTTCATTACACACTGCTTTTGTGCCAACTCCGGTGCTTCTGAGTAGTAGTAGGCAGCAGGCTGTTCTGCACCCAAGTCAGCTCTTGTGAATGCAATCACTGTCCTACGGCCCAACAGCCCGTCCTGAATCCCTCAGCCCGAAGGGCTGACACACCACCTCTGAACTGCTGGCCAGCTCTCATGACAACCCGGCTGGCTACTCTGAACAGTGAGCAGCCCACTGATGCAGTAGACCTGCTGTACACATAATTATTGGAGTTGACAATAGATGCAGATGCTGCTCGCCCTATTCTTTCATCAGGTTGTTTGTTGCTCAACAGTTCTTTACCGCTAAACTCAAATCCTCTCATGAAGGCAAACACAATTTTTTATCTTACCGTAGATTCCGGATTATAAGCCGCTACTTTTTTCCCACGCTTTGAACAGCTTTGAACACTGCGGCCTGTACTACGGTGCGGCTAATGCATGGTTTTTTTTCATGCCGCCAAAAACATTTTGCCTCGTAACAGTAGACCAATAAAATTGATGAGTAGTTCACAGAGGTCCAATGAAATTGTATGATAAATCAAGCGCACTTTCACAATTAAATTATTGTAAATCAGTCATTTAAATCTGAGGCCACAAACCAGGCACGCCCAGGATCCTCTTCAGTTTGCGTATAAGGAGAAGGTGGGAGTGGAGGATGCTATCACGTATTTGCTGCACAAATCACTCTCTCACCTAGATGGGGTCAGTTGTGCTGTGAGGATTACATTCCTTGACTTCTCTAGTGCCTTTAACACCATCCAGCCCAAGATCTTAAGGCACAAACTAACGGAGATGGGAGTAGACTCTCACATGGTGGATTGGATAGTGGACTACTTGACAGATAGACCTCAGTATGTGCGGTTGGGAGACTGTAGGTCTGACACGGTGGTCAGCAGCACAGGAGCGCCGCAGGGAACCGTACTCTCTCCGGTCCTGTTCACCCTGTACACATCAGACTTCCAATATAACTCGGAGTCCTGCCATGTGCAGAAGTTCGCTGATGACACGGCCATAGTGGGGTGTGTCAGGAATGGACAGGAGGAAGAGTATAGGAAACTGATACAGGACTTTGTGATATGGTGCAACTCAAACTACCTGCGTCTCAATATCACCAAGACCAAGGAGATGGTGGTGGACTTTAGGAGATCTAGGCCTCATATGGAGCCAGTGATCATTAATGGAGAATGTGTGGAGCAGGTTAAGACCTACAAGTATCTGGGAGTACAGTTAGACGAGAAGCTAGACTGGACTGCCAACACAGATGCCTTGTGCAGGAAGGCACAGAGTCGACTGTACTTCCTTAGAAGGTTGGCGTCATTCAATGTCTGTAGTGAGATGCTGAAGATGTTCTATAGGTCAGTTGTGGAGAGCGCCCTCTTCTTTGTGGTGGCGTGTTGGGGAGGAAGCATTAAGAAGAGGGACGCCTCACGTCTTAATAAGCTGGTAAGGAAGGCGGGCTCTGTCATGGGCAAAGTACTGGAGAGTTTAACATCGGTAGCTGAGCGAAGGGCGCTGGGTAGGCTACGGTCAATTATGGAAAACTCTGAACATCCTCTACATAGCACCATCCAGAGACAGAGAAGCAGTTTCAGCGACAGGTTACTATCGATGCAATGCTCCTCAGACAGGATGAAGAGGTCAATACTCCCCAATGCCATTAGGCTTTACAATTCAACCGCCAGGACTTAAGAACTTTTTAAAAGCTATTATTAATGCTTTTTGAGATAGTGATTTAGATGCATATCATATTTTTTACTGAGTTAAGTATTGTATGTAATTAGTTTTGCTACAACAAGTGTATGGGACATTGGAAAAAAAGTTGAATTTCCCCATGGGGATGAATAAAGTATCTATCTATCTATCTATCTTATCATGTGTCCTTGATGGCGGGTAGGTTGGTGCCAGAGGTGCATTGGGCAGTTTCAACTCCCTGTTTCTAGAGCACTCCTGTCCACTACAGTGTAGCTTTGTAGCTTGTCAGGATGTTCTCTACTGGATCTGAAGAAGATGGTGAGTATTGGTGTGCATACTCCAACTCTCTTTGGCTTCCTGAGAAAGTGGAGGCGTTGGTGTGCTTTCTTGACTGTGCAGTTTGTGTTCTGGGACTGAGATGTTGTGGGAGATTTCCTAGAGTCTGAAACTTCTTGCTGTCTTCCCTGCTGTGCTGCCAATGTGAAGGAGGGTGTGGTTTTGCTGGAGTCGATAACCATCTCCTTTGTTTTGTTGACATTAACTCTATTAAGACTGTGGGAATATCTATGCTAGAAGTTAATTATCTGTTTAGGAGGGAACTGATTGTTTGGGGAAAATGAGAATGATAAAAAATACCAGCCTTTCCAAGATGTACAGTGAATGAGTGATTCTTTTTTTAACCAAAATTTATATTTTAAAGCTCATAAAACTATTTTTAAAATTATTCTTGCTAAGTTAATTTTTACGTACAGTCCAGCTTGAATGTTGTAAACTTTATCAAACCCATCTGTGGTAGTTTGCAGATTCCACTTTGATCTCATCAGCTACCTCAGAACCCACAAGGCTGAAGTGGAGACAGGATCCTGAGGGACTCCCCAAGAAAGGGCATCCTAGTGAAATCTTGATTTTATGCATAAGAATCTTGATCAATACTGAAAAGCAATTTATTTCAAAGTTGAACAAACATCAGTAATTTGAAGTTCAAAAGGTCAAATTTAAAAGTACATTTATTATCAAAATATGTATACTATATATAGATTTGAGAGTCATCTACTTACAGGAATCCGCAAAACAAAGAAACCCAACAGAACCCATTAAAGACTGTCAAGCACCCAATGTGCAGGGGGATAAACAACTCATGCACACAATAAAAGTACACAAATAAAATTTTAAAGACAAATTCTGCAGATACTGGAAATCCAAGTAACTCACACAAAATGCTGGAGGAACTCGGGTGGTCAGGCCAGCATCTCTGGAAATGAACAGCTGACCTTTCAGGTCAAGACCTACCTTCAGGGCTGGAAAGGAGAAAGACCCCAGAATAAAGTGGTGGGGTCAAGGGAAGGAGGATAGTGAGAAGGTCTTGGGAGAAACCAGGAGGTGGGGAAAGGTAAACGGCTGGAGAGGAAGGAATCTGATAGGAGAGGAGAGTGGACTATAGGAGAATGGGAACGAGGAGAGGACCCAGCGGAGATGATAGGCAGTTGAGAAGAGGTAAAAGGCCTGAGTGGGGAATAGAAGAAGAGGAGAGGGCAGGGATAAATGATTTTCCTGGAATGAAAAAATCAGTTTTCATGTGTAAGGTTGGATGCTACATAGATGAAACCAAGGTGTTGTTCCTTCACCCTGAGCGTAGCTTCATTGTGATACAGGAGGCCACGGACAGACATGTTGTAATGGGGATTGGAATTAAAATGTTTGGCCATCGGGAAATTCTGCTTTTGACAGATGGAGTGGAGGAGCTCGATGAAGTAGTCCCCCAGATTTTCAATGGGTTTCATCAATGTAGAGGAGGCGGTATCAGGAGCATTTTATCGAATCAGTCATAGAGAAGTATGACATAGAAACAGGCCCTTTGGCCCATCTAGACTATGCCAAAGCCATTTAAACTGCCTACTCCCAACAGTCTGCACCAGGACCATAGCCCTCCATATCCATACTTTTTATGTACCTATCCAAATTTTTCTTATACATTGAAATCAAGCTCACATGGACCATTTGTGGCAGCTCAGTCCACACTCTCGTGACTCTTGAGTGAAGAAGTTTCCACTCATATTCCCCTTAATCTTTTCACCTTTTAGCCTTGACCCATGATCTCTGGTTGTTGTCCTACAAAACCTCAGTGGAAAAAGCCTTCTGATGTTTACCCTGTCTGTACCCCTCATAATTTTGTATAGCTCTATCAAAGCTCCTCTCAATCTTCTACATTCTAAAGAATACAGTCCTAACCTATTCAATTTTTGCTTATAACTCAGGTTCTCCAGACCTGGCAGCATCCATGTAAATTTTCTCTGCACTCTTTCAATGTTGTTTTCATTTTTCCTGTAGGTAGGTGACCAAACTACACACAGTACTCCAAATTAGGCCTCACCAATGTCTTATACAACTTCATAATATCCCATCTTCTGTATGCAGTACATTGATTAATGAGAACCATTGTGCCAAAAGCTTTCTTTATGAACCATCTACCACTTCCAACAAATTATGTACCTGTATTCCCAGGTCCCTTTGTTCTACCACATTCCTCAGTGACCTACTGTTCACTGTGTAAGACCTATCCTGGTTGGTCCCACCGACGTGCAAAACCTCACACTGGTCTGCATTAAATTCTGCCTGCCATTTCTCAGCCCATTTTTCCAGCCTTCCTCACTGTCCACTGCATCCCCAATCTTGGTGTCAACTGCAAATTTGCTGATCTAGTTAACCACATTGTCAACCAGATAATTGTTACAGGTTACAAATAACAAAGAGCCCAGCACTGATCCGTCTGGTACACCACTAGTTAGAGGCCTCCAGGCAGAGAGGCAACCCTCTACGACCACTCTCTGGCTTCTCCCACAAAGCCACAGTCTAATCCAATTTACTACCTCATCCTAAATGCCAAGTGACTGAACTTCCTTGACCAGCCTCCCATGCGGGACCTCGTCAAATTGCTTACTAAAGTTCATGTAGACAACACCCACTGCCTTGTCTTCATACACTTTCCTGGTAACTTTCTTGAAAAAGAAACCTAAGATTATTTAAACATGTCCTATCATACACAAAACCATGCTGACTATCCTTAATCAGTCCATGTCTATCCAAATACTTGTGTATTCTGTCCTTTAGAATAACCTTTCAATTACTTTCCCACTACTGCTGTCAGATTTACTAGCCTATAATTTCATGGTTTCTGTTTAGAGCCTTTTTCAAACAGCAGAATAACATTGGCTATCTTTAATTTCTACACTTGCTTCCTGTAGGGTCTGAGGGAAAATCTTGTCAGGCCCTGGGGATTTATCCATCCTGATTTGCCTCAGGGTAGCAAACATCTCCTCCTCTGTAATTGGTACAGGGTCCATGAAGTTGATGACGTTTTGCTTCAATTCTATAGACTCTGTATTTGTCTCCCGAGTAAATACAAATGCAAAGTGTACATTTAAGATCTCCCCCATTTGTTTTGACTTCACATATGGACTACCATTCTGGTCTTCCAGAGGACCAATTTTGTACCTCGCAATCCTATTGCTCGTAACGTATCTGTAGAATCCCTTGGGATTCTCTGTTACCTTGTCTGCTAGAGCAACTTAATGCCTTCTTTTAGACTTCCTGTTTACTTTTTTAAGTGCTCTCTTGCATTTCTTGTAATACGTAAGCAGCTCATTTGTTCCTACTTGCCTAGACCTGCTATGCATCTTTTTTCTCTAAACTTCTCAACATTGCTTGAAAACCAAGTTTCCTTACACCTATTATCTTTATCTTTTATTCTGACAAGCACATGCAAGTTTTGTATTCTCAAAATTTCGTTTTTGAAGGTCTCCCACTTACCAAGTACACCTTTGCCAGAAAATGGCCTGTCTCAATCCACACTTGACAGATAAAGACCCTAAGGCTATAAGACATGGGAGCAGAATTAGGCCATTCATCTCATTGAGTCTGCTCCGCCATTTTATCATGGCTGATCCCAGATCTCACTCAACCCCATACACCCGCCTTCTTGCTATATCCTTTGATGCCCTGAGCAATCAGGAAACTATCAACTTCCACATTAAATATACTCACGAACTTGACCTCCACCGCAGTCTGGCAGAGCATTCCACAGATTCTCTACTCTCTGGCTAAAAATATTCCTCCTTACCTCTGTTCTTAAAAAGTCACCCCTTAATTTTGAGGATGTACCCTCCAGTTCTGGGTACCCCCACCATAATAAATATCTTCTCCATATCCACCTTATCTAGTCCTTTCAACATTTGGTAGGTTTCAATGAGATCTCCTTCCCCTGCCCCACATTCTTCTAAATTCCAGTGAGTAAAGGCCCAAAGCTGCCAAATGCTCATATGTTAACCCCTTCATTTCCAGAATTATCCTTGTGAACCTCCCCTGGACACTCTCCAATGACAACATATCCACTCTGAAATATGGGGCCCAAAACTGTTGACAGTGCTGCAAGTGTGGTTTGTCTAGTGTCTTATAAAGCCTCAGCATTGTCTCCTTGTTCTATTCCCTTGAAATAAATGCTAACATTGTATTTGCCTTCTTTACCACAGTCTCAGCCTGTGAATTAACTTTCTGGGAGTCTTGCACGAGGATACATAAGTCGCTCTGCACCTCTGATGTTTGAAATTTCTCCCCATTTATATAATAGTCTGCACTATTGTTCCATCATCTAAATCAGTGACAACAATGTAATAAGTAGTGGTCCCAATACTGACCCCTGAGGATCACCACTAGTCACTTGCAACCAACCAGAAAAGGCCTCTTTTATTCCTTCTCACTACAACCTGCCTGTCAGCCATTCCTTTATCCATGCCGCTATATTTCCTGTAACAAGCAGCCTCGTGTGGCATCTTATCAAGTGCCTTCTGAAAATCCAAGTAAATGACATATACTGCCTCTCCTTTGGTTACCCTACTTGTAACTTCCTCAAAGAACTGTAACAGATTTGTCAGTCAAGATTTCCTTTTATAGAATCTATGCTGATTTTGACTTGTTTTATCACTAGTCTCCAAGTACCTTGAAACCTCATTCTTAATAATAGATTCTAACACTTTCCCAACCACTGAGATTAGGTTAACTGGCCTATAATTTCCTTTCTTTTGCCTTCCTCCCTTCTTAAAGAGTGGAGTGATATTTGCAATCTTCCAGTCTTCTGGGAGCATGCCAGAATCAAGTGATTCTTGAAAGATCATGACCAAAGAATCCATAATCTCTTCAGCAACCTGTTTCAGGACTCTGGAATGTAGTCTGTCTGGTCCAGCTGACTTGTCCACCATAGGACCTTTGAGTTTGCCCTGCATGTTTTCCTTTGTAATAGCAATGGCACTCACTCCTGCTCCCTGACACTCACTGACCTTTGGAACACTGCTAGTGTCTTTCACAGTGAAGACTGATTAAGTTCATCTTTTTCCCCCATTACTACCTCACTAGCATCATTTTACAGGGGTCCGATATCAACTTTTGCCCCCCTTTTACTCCTTATAGAACTGAAAATACTGTTAGTATCCTGCTTTATATTATTGGATAGATTGCCCTCATATTTCATCTTTTCCAGTATAGCTTTTTTAGTTGCTTTTTGTTGAATTTTATAAGCTTCCCAATCATCCAACTTCCCACTCACTTTTGCTACCTTATATGTCCTTTCCTTGGCTTTTATGCAGTCTTATGCAGTACCCTTGTCAATCGCGGTTGCCTTGTCATTTGAGAACAACTATTTCTGTGGGACGTATCTATTTTGCACCTTGTTAACTACTACTAGAAACTCCAGCCACCTCTGCTCTGCTGTTATCCCCACCAGTACCTTCCTCCAGTCCACTTGGGCAAGCTTCTCTCTCATGCCTCTGTTACTCCCTTTATCCCATTGCAATACTGAAACATGTGAGTTGTGCTTCTCCTTCTCAAAGTGCAGTATGAATTCAATCTTATGGTGACTGTCTCCCAAGGGTTCCTTTACATTAAGCTCCCTAAAAGAATCTGGGTTATTACACAACACCCAATCTAAGATGGCCTTGCTCCAAGTGGCTCTAAAAAGCCATCTGATCGGCATTCAACAAATTCCTTCACTTGTGATCCGACACCAATCTGATTTTCCCCATCTCCTTGCAAAATGAAGTCCCCATTACAATTGTGACATTACCCTTATTACATGCGTTTTCCAGCTTCCTTTGCAATCTCAATCCTACATCTTGGCTACTATTTGGAGGCCTATATTTGATTTCCCATGAAGGATATTTTTAACCTTGCAGTTTCTTAACTCCACCTACAAAGATTCAACATTCTCTGGCCCTATGTCACCTTTCTAAAGATGTAATTCCATCTCTTACCAACAGAGCCACACCACCGCCTATGCCCTCCTGCCTGTCCTTTCAATACAACGTATATCCTTTGATGTTAAGCTCTCAACAATGGCCTTCTTTCAGCCAGGGCTCAGTGATGCCTACAACGTCATACCATCCAATCTGTAATTGCTCCATGAGTTCGTCCACCTTATTCCGAATACTACGTGCATTTATATACAGCACCTTCAGTCCTGCGTTCTTCACCTTTTTGACTTTTGTCTCCATGGTACAGTTTAACTCTTTGCTCTGTTTGCATTTGTACCCAATCATTGGCTTGTTCTTCCTTGCGTTCATGTTACACCCATCATCTACTTGTAAAACTGCTGGCACATCCGCAACTCTTATCATACTGATTCCCATTCTGTACCATAGAAGTTTAAACCACCTCCATTTTGGATACAATTAAAATGGGTCTTTCTCCAATTTAGAACCTCAACCCATGGACCAGACTTACCTTTTTCCTTATTTTGAAATTGATGGCATTATGATCACTAGATGCAAAATGTTCCCAGCTACGATCTCTTTACAAATTTACTAAATCTTTACTAGTGATTTAGTAATCTTTACTTTACTAAATCCCTAGGCCTGGCTGTGTAATAGTATTGTGTTAACCCCTACACTACCATGCTGCCCCCATCTTCCATTCTATAAATAAGTTCATAAAAACTGTAGGGTTCAGTTGTTTTTCTTTCAAATGCAAGTATTAAGATCTCAGAACCACAGAAGTATTTATTGTTTATTAATTAAAAAATGCAGTGGGTGACATCTGATTCTCTGATTAGTGCTAATCTAACTGATGAGTCTGGGAATTTGAATGTGCTGTCAGTGGTGGAGGATTCCATAGTTTTGGGCAGAGAAGTCAGTTAACATCTTGTATTGTGCTTGCCAATTTTGTCTGGTAGTGATAATTGATGATAATCTGAATAAAATGTATTGATGCAAAGTTTTACCCTTATGCTTTTATCCCCCAAAGGGAGAAGTCGGACTCCTATTTCTGTTTGCTGTTTAATGATAAGCAGCCTTCATTTGACCACGTAATTTACTTGCTCCAGCGGGCATTAGACTGTTCACAAAAAGAAGCACAGAATTACACAACCTTGATAGATAGAGAGGTAAGTGCTGTTCGTTGTTGTGGGCTCTTGTAAGCATGAATTTGTATAGAACTTTCTCTATATTAACATGAAAAAAATATTCATACCAAAAAAGCTTAAAGTTAGCAAAGGTTGGGAAAGAGAGTGCACATTGAAGCTTAGAATGATAATTCTACTGCATAGGCTTTAAAACTGAAGACTTGGCCGTCAATGTGGGGTCAAAAATGTACTATTGACTAGATTTAAAAGACTGCAGAATTCTCACAGTTTAGAGATTTAGTTGGGGTGTCAATACCAAAAAAATACAAGCACAAGACTAGGTTATATTCTTTGCATTCTTTTCTTGTGCAGAAAAGCAAAAAAGCTTGTATCTTGAATAGGAAAATTCTTTTAAAAACTGCTGGAAATATGTAAGATAGGAAATACCTGAAAATCTCAGGTCAGGCAGCATCTGAGGAAAGAGAAATAGTTTATTGGGTCCAATAATATAACTGAGGAAGTCTGATGAG
Source organism: Hemitrygon akajei (assembly GCF_048418815.1). Lineage (NCBI taxonomy): Eukaryota > Metazoa > Chordata > Chondrichthyes > Myliobatiformes > Dasyatidae > Hemitrygon > Hemitrygon akajei. Next base: position 100,202,224 of record NC_133126.1, read on the forward strand.
GAGTCTTTGGACTGAAATATTAGTTTCCCTTTTCAGAAATGCAATCTGATGTGCTTAGGTTTTCCAGCATTTCTGTTTTTATCTCTGGATGAAGACTTCTGATCTGACCCTTGTGACACACTTTATACACACTTGCCTTCCTTGTCTGCATGTAATTTTTGTTATACTTTTCAAGTCTCCTTTACTCGAAATATTAAGTATCTACCATGATAGCAGATTTCTGCATGCTTGTGTAAAATAATGCACATAAGCCCAAACATTAGCCAGCAGCTTAAGAGGTGCAGTCCGCAAGCACGGATTCAACCAACCGCAGATTGGGAAAACCTGGAAGTTCACTCTCCAGCACTCGTTATTTGAGCATTTACAGACTTTTTTATTGTTATTTATCCCTAAACCATGCAGTATAACAACTATTTACATAGTATTTACATTGTATTAGGTATTATAAGTAATCTAGAAATGACTTAAAGGTACAGGCAGTCCCCGGGTTATGAACGAGTTCCATTCTGAGTCCGTCTGTAAGTCGGATTTGAAGTCGGAACAGGTACATCCGGTATTTAGCGTCAGTTAGTCAAACGTTTTTCTTAGTATATAGTACATATTTTACCTTTCTATGCATATAAAACACTTAAGAAACATATTTCAATAATTAAACCACTGCGTTGCTTAGTAGTAATTGTAGCTTTTATCGGGGCAGGGCCTTTCACATGCTCCATTAAAATTGTTCCAATCACTGACCGACTGTAGGCTAATGCTTTTCCAATGACTGATGGTGTTTTACCTCTTTCTGATCACTTTATTACTTCCACCTTATTTTCAATTGTGATCGTGATTATTTTCGTGAACAGAAACACTGCAGATTCAGAGCTGCACCGCCAGGTCCTAATGTCCACTGTGCTGAGCATGTTAAATAAAGTCCGGGGTACTGCTGGGTCCTAAAGACCACAGCACTAGCCAAGTTAAATAAGGGACTTGAGCATCCGCGATTTTTGGTATCTGCGGGGGGTCTCGGAACCAATCCCCTGCGGATAAGAAGGGTCGACTGTATTACCTTGAGAGAGATCTGATCAATCAAGTATAACTTAATTTGGAATGAGCTGTTTGTATCATTAGTAAACTAGCAAATAATTGTGTACTGCAAGTTTGTTTCTATATTGAGTCATGTGTATTTATTTTTTTTGTTTCATTGCAATATAGATCTTTTAAATTTGGCAGTTTTGCCTTTCTTCTTTAGGGTCGTAGAGCTGTAAAACATGGAACATTGCTTTCGTGTCAAGAAACAAAGCTTGAAATTTTTGTAAGTAATACCATTTTTTTGCACTATGCATCCAACACACATTGTTGAAGATAACTGTTCAACAGCTGTAGAAACAACCCTATTTTGCAACATGGCAATGATTTAAAAGAAATCCGTGATGTATGCCATGAAACAAAATTATCATAATATTTTTTGACTGATCAGCTCCTTTGACAAATACCCAGTTGCCCTTTGGTTTTCTGTGAAGAGAAAAAGACATGAAGTGGTCACTAATGAATCCCAGGAAGAATTCTGCAAGATGCTATGACGTATGGAATGAATTATCACAAGGAATAAATGAGGCAGGGAGACACATTTAAGGAGAAGCTGGAGGGATGCATATGGGTGTAAAGTTAAACATAATTTGCTAAATGAAAAGAGGTGAGAAAATGAAAAAAGCTCATGTAAACCAAATAGGCTGATTCATAATCTTATGGAGAAAATGTTGTCTGTACTCAGATCAAGCAGCAGTTGAAGGAAGAGGTAGGTTGATACTTCAGATTGGTGACATTTGATATATGAATGAATTGCTGAGTAGTTACTGCCATTGTAACAATAGCACTGATACAACTAATAAATTCTTTAAAATGTTTTTGGGCAATCTGAAGAAAGTATTACAATGTTTATTGCTAAATTTTCTTCCAGAATATTTCAAACAGTGTCTTCCAGTCACCTCTTCATGTTGAGATTCTTCACTCAAGTGTTGTATCCCATCAGGCATTTGCTTTACGTCTTCTCTCCTGGCTCAACCACCTTATTGGTCATTCGGGCAAGTACAAAACTTCAGCTGAATCTTCTTTTTTTAAAGAAAGGTGTTGCAATAATTATGGGTAATTTTAATATTTACATAGATTACATCAAGTTGGCATATATGTCTTCAGTGTAACACACAATGCTGAAAAAACTCAGCAGGCCAAACAGCATCTATACAAAAAAGAACAGTTGATGAGTCCTGTTGAAGGGTTTTGGCCTGAAACGTCAACAGTATATTTTTCCAAAGATGCTGCCGGGCCTGCTGAGTTCCTCCAGCATTTTGTGTGTGTTGCTCGGATTTCCAGCTTCTGCAGGTTTTCTCTTGTTTGTATATTCAGTGTAGATTTTTTTTAGAATATGCTGTTCAATCAACCAGACAACAGAATACTTTAAATTAGTTCATCTGCAATTAAACAGGGTTGGTTAATTAATTAATGATCTTACAGAAAAATGGGAATGCTTAAAAACCAATAAAGAATACCTAACAAAGGAGTTCCTAACCTGGGGTCCACGGACCCCTCAGTTAATGTTAGGGGTCCATGACATAAAAAAGATTGAGAACCCTTGGTCTTGCAGAAAGTAGAGAGTTAAAGTAGATTATCAGAATAACCTGGAACATAGAACATAGAAAATCTACAGCACGTTACAGTCCCACAATGCTAGAATTTTCCTACCGCATAATTCTTTATTTTTCTAAGCTCCATGTATCTATCTAAGAATCTCTTAAAATACTTTATTTAATCTGCCTCTACCACCTTCACTGGCAGTGCATTCCACACAACCCACCACTCTCTGTGTGGAAAAACTTACCTCTGACATCCCCCCTGTACCTACTTCCAAGCACCTTAAAACTATGCTCCCTTGTGTTAGCCATTTCAGCCCTGGAAAAAAGCCTTTGACTACTTATATGATCAATGCCTCTCATCATCTTAAACACCTCTATCAGATCATCTCTCATCCTTCATCACTCCAAGAAGAGAAGGCCAAGTTCAACCTATTCTCATAAGGCATGCTCTCCAATCCAGGCAACAGCCTTGTAAAATTCCTCTGCGCTCTCTATAGCATCCACATCCTTCCTGTAATGAAGTGATCAAAACTGAACACAGTACTCCAGTAACTAAGGTCTTATATAGCTGTAACATTACCTCACGGCTGCTGAAAGCCAACACACCAGACACCTTCTTAACAACACTGTCAACCTGCACAGCAGCTTTGAGTGTCCTATATACACGGACCCCAAAATCTTGCTGATCTTTCACACTCCCAAGAGTCTTACCATCAATATTATATTCTGTCTTCAAATTTGACCTACCAAAATGAGCCACTTCACGCTTATCTGTGTTGAACTCCATCTGCCACTTCTCAGCCCAGTTCTGCATTTTATCAATGTCACGCTGTAACATTTGACAATCCTCCAGTCTATCCATAACACTCCCAACTTTTGTATTGTCAACAAACTTACAGCCCATCCTTCTACTTCCTCATCCAAGTCATTTATAAAAATCACAAAGAGGAGGGATCTCAGAATAGATCCCTGCAGAACACCACTGGTCACCGACCTCCATGCAGAATACGAATCATCCACAACCAATCTTTGCCTTCTGTGGTCAAGCCAATTCTGAATCTACAAAGCAAGGTCTCCGTGGATCCCATGTGTCATTACTTTCTGAGGCCCACATGGGGAACCTTATCAAATGCCTTACTACATCCACAGCTGTACCTTCATCAATGTGTTTTGTTACATTTAGAAGAAAAAAAAACTGCCTGCAAGAGTAGATAACAAATGGTAGCTCTGATAAATATTGGATGCTTTGAGAGCAAGACTGAATAGATAATGGTGGGAAATAAGGAAATGGAGATTTTAAACAAATCCTATGTATCTGTCTTCATGGTGGAAGACTCTTCTTCCTGAATAAAATCAGGGCAAAAGGGAGGAATAAGAACAGCAATCACAAAAATAGACAAATTGTTATTAAGAAAGTTACTTAAGAAAGGGACTACAGACTGTTAACCTCAGAAGTGGCTGCCACAATGATAGGTGCACTTGTGATTTTACAAAGTTCCTTAATTCTGGAAAGCTCAAACTGGAATGGAAAATTCCAAGTGTATCTCTTGAATAATGTTGAACCATTGTAAAGAAAGGTCAGTTTAGAACAAGTACAGAAAATATTGGAAATACTGAACAGGCAGCATTTGTAGAGGGAGAAACAGTTAACATATGATAGTCTTTAATCAGAACTGGGAAAAATTAGAAGCACTTTTTAAGTAGAGCAAAATGGGCTGAGAGGTGGGTTGGGAATGTGGGAAGAATAAAAGGGTAGGTCTATGATAGTGTGGGGAACTGGAGAGACAGTAAGTGATATCACAGACCAGCAGAGCATAGTAAAGGTACATCTGGAAGTTGTGCAAGTATAAGTGCAATCTGAAATAGAAGTGTGGAAATAGATGAGATATGATCGAGTTTCCTGTCAACTGTGGTAGAAGGGAAACCAAAGTTCATGAAGGAACTCAGCAGGCCAAGCAGCATCTATGAAAAAAAGTACAGTTGATATCAACATACCAACATGGTATGACCATGTGTTGCTTGGATTTCCAGCATCTGCAGATTCTGTTGTTTATGTTCATGAAGGAAGGTATTTTAGAGGTACCTACGGGAAAGTCTAATATTTGGAGTAGATAGGCAGAAGAACTGAATGACCACAGTGGAATCATTACAGGAGAAGGATGGGATTGTCAAATTAGATGTGGGAGAATGGGCTTGTTTGTAATGGATATTTACCGTAGATTCCGGACTACAGAGCGCACCTGATTAAAAGCCGCTGGCTCTAATTTTAGAAATAAAATCAATTTTTTAATTGTAAAGGCTGCACCGGATTTTAGGCCGCACCGGATTTTCGGCCGCAGGTGTCCCACATTGTAATATGAGATATTTACACAGAAAGATATTACACGTGAGGATTTTTTAACTTTTAATTAAATCCATATGGTAACAAACAAATATATATTGCAAATGCTTTTTTTCGAACCGTGCCTGTAATACGGCTACTTTTAAATATACGTACGTATCGGTAACACAAATTACGTTGCATATACTTTTTTACTGAACAGCACGAACAACATTCCAATATCTCCTAGCGACTGGTAAAAATATATATACTGCAGCCTACCAGGAAAAGTTATTGATCGCCTTTAACTTAAAAGCAGCGTTTTCGCTCGGGTCTGATGAGCTCGCGTAACGCGATCGGGTCTAATCGGGTCTGATGCGCTCGGGTCCGATGCGCTCGGGTCTGATGTGCTCACGTAATGCCCCCACCTTCCCGTATATCGCAAACCGGTATCCCACAAGACGCGGCGAAACCGGGTGTGACGTCATAGCATCCCGGGATGTAGTACAGAAAACAAATATAGTTAAAACACTTCTAACTTTAACTAACAAATGAATTACTAAGCGAAAATATTATAAACTAAGTAACTGCCATAAAGGCAGCACAATGCTTTTCTTCGAGTGTTTTCCATGTTGATGAGGGTGAGTACAAATGACTGATTTACAATAATTTAATTGTGAAAGTGCGCTTGATTTATCGTACAATTTCATTGGACCTCTGTGAACTACTCATCAATTTTATTGGTCTACTGTTACGAGGCAAAATGTTTACGAGGCGGCATGAAAAAAAACCATGTATTAGCCGCTCTGGATTAAAGGCCGCAGAGTTCAAAGCTGTTCAAAATGTGGGAAAAAAGTAGCGGCTTATAATCCGGAATCTACGGTAATTGAGCAGGTTGGGCTTTTGTTCATCAGGTTTGAGAGGAATCAGACACCTCTTATTGACACCTCTTATCCTAAAGGACTTAGTTGAAATGAAGAGGATGTTTTCTCCATTCAAGAGGGAATCTGGGACTAGGACGAAGCTTCAGAATAAGAGATCACCCATTTAGGAAAAGAGGATGAGGAGGATTTCCTCCTCTCAGAGGATCTGTGAGTCTTTGGAGATTTTTACCATAGATGTGGGGCTGAAGTCAAAGTCAGATCACTTACCATTTTATTCAATGGTGGAACATGCTCAAGGGTATTTTGATGTATCAGGATGAAGGGTCTCGGCCTGATACGTCGACTGTACTCTTTTCTATAGATGCTGCCTGACTTGATGAGTTCCTCCAGCATTTTGTGTGTGTTGTGTCTGTTGTCCTCAAACACTTGCAAGATTCCATGACCTTTATAATGACGTGTGTGTGAGAGAGGGAACTTGTATTTCTATTAATACTCTCTTAGACCATCACTGGTGAATAGTTTAGGCCCAACACAATGCACTGCCAGACTGACATGAATATCTTTAGAAATGTCTGCCTATTTCTGTTAATAAATAGCTTCAGTCTGAAACTTTGTGATAAGTTTATGTACTCAAAGTTGCACCTAGTCCAAAATCTTTTATCTGGCTGTATGAAACTTTATTGGAGTATATATTATCCACTAATCTATTTAATCTTTCTTTTCTAAATTAACTTGATCAAGTTAGAGAGACAAGGTCTGTATGTATTTTAAAGCAGCATCAATTCAAGTATCACCTCCTTCACAATACTTTCCTTTTTATTGTAGTTAATTGTTCATGCAGGTTAACTTCCTGGAGTTTACTGTCTTCACCTGCTTGGATATGTATATCTCCAGTCCTTATTAACTGGATGAGCTGTTGACTTAATGCAAATAGCACTTTTCTCCATTGCTCAAGGCTACATGGAAATGCAGAAATGCGTAAATTTAATAAGCTTGACTGCCTTGTTAGGATAAATTTGCATCATTTAAAAATTTTTATAACGTGCTCATAAGTTGTGGGTGTCACCAGCAGGGCCAGCTTTTATTGCCACTATAGGAAGTTCCACTCTTTCAACCCAGCAGCAATGAAGGAACTTTGGAGTCTTTGCATATCATGGTTGTGTGAGATCTAGGGGGTAACTTGCAGACAGTGGTATCGATTCTGCTAGGTGCTTTTGTCCCTCTGCATGCAGAAGCGGGTAATAGGTTGTAAAGTGTTACAGAAAAAGTCATCGTAAACTGTTGAGCTGGACCTTTTAGATGGTATACACAACATCAAGGATGAGGTAGTAGTGAATTTTTAAAGGTATGTCAATCAAGCAATATGCTTTATGGGATCAAACCATGAATGTTGTTGCAACAGCGTTCATCTTGGCAAGTGCAATTATTCCATTGGTCCATAGTCTGTAAATAGAAAGCCTTTTGGGAGTCTGTTTGAGTAGATACAAAAAGTTTGTTCTTCTTTTGTATAGCTGGATTGCGTCAAATTTTCTGTGAAGTTGTACTTCACCATCCTCCAGACTCGAATCAGCCTTGCCTGGTCAGCAAATTGATGTTAGCTGACACCAAATTGTGGAAAGGTGAGTTAGTCAATATTTTGGTATTTTCTAATTGAGTCTTAAACATCAAATTCTAATTGATTAGGCACAAGAGATCCACAAATATGTTTATACCATACTGTTTCCTGTGTTCTTAAAAGAATTTTTCTTTCTCATTCAGAAGACTGGATTTGACATGATTTTATTTTGTGATGTAGAGTGGAGTAGGCCATTTCTACCATTTGAGCCATGCCTTCCCAGCAACCTCATAACCTCGATTAACCACAACCTAATCATGGGACAATTTACAATGACCGACTAACTTACCCAGTATATCATTGGACTGTGGGAAGAAACTGGAGCACCCATTGAAAATCCACACATTCCATGGGGAGGATGTACAGAGACTCCTTATAGAATAGTGCTGGAATTGATCTCTGATCTCTGGAATATCCTGAGCTTTAATAGCGTGGCGCTAACTGCTTCACTACTATGGTGCGCTTTGGTTTTTCTGATGCTCAATAATCTGAAAATGAATATGCCATCTTAATGCAGGATTGTATCTGACAGTAAGTTCCATTCTTAACTTTTCTCCACTTAATTGAGCACTTCTGATTGAGTTCTCACTTAAGGATAGCACTTTAGAGGGTATTTTTGAGAATGTACCTGCAGTACTCCATGCAGATTTGCTCTCTGTATGAAACAAAAGATAAGTATGGATGGCATGTCAGGCAAAGTATATGTGACAAAGAAAAACAATTTACCAATTTATTGCCTTGCATGCTAAGTGTTTCCAGCTTTCCCTATTTTTTCAGATGTACTGCATCTTCAGCTTTTTGATTTCTGTGTGTTTTTTTCACTTGATTGACAGCTGATTTACTGAAGAGGGCAGTTGAATCAGCATCTATTGAAACAGATTCATTTCATTATTTCATTCACCACCAAATCTTGATGGTACTTCGTGGAAACCTTCATAGTAGAATTGTTGGTTAACCCATTTACTGATCTGTTAAATGCTATCTGTTTTTTGTTGGTGCTGTAATAGTTCTCCCTTCTGTTTGCATGAACAGAAACCTAGAAAATTTACAACTCTAGCTATGCTATTTCCTTATTATGGGGCACCATCATAATGCAGTGGTTAGTAGTGCGATATTATTACTGCTCAGGATGGTCAGAGTTCAATTTTGATGTCATCTTGTGTTGTAACATGAACATAGCCACCAGAGAGACACTGAAGCTAATGAATACAGAAGTGCTTTATTCAAAAAAGTGACTCTTGGAGGAAGAGGCCCGTTTGACCCAATTTTACATGACATTGATCTTTAGCATATAAAAAAGACAATTCTGTAGTTTTAGTGTACTGTAGCTACAATGCTTTCTTTGAATTACATATAATTTTCACATCTCTTCCTTCATATCCATGCTCCAGACACCCAAAATGAATATTAATCAGCATTGACTGGTTTTCAATTAACTAGTGTTCACAGCTCCAGGAAACTATTGTACATTTAAAATTTAATCTACAGTCTCCATTCAGGTCTAATGATTGGCTATTGAAGTTAGTTGCTGAGGTTAATATTTGCTATATATCTTAATTCTAGAATATGCACTAACACTCTGTTAGCTAGTTTGTATGTTCTTTCCCATGTGCACATGGGTTTCCTCCCACAATCCAAACACATGCAAGTTAGTAGATTAATTAGTCATTGTAAATTGTCCTGTGATAGGCCAGGGTTAAATAGGTGGGTTCTGGGCAGCGCGGCTTAAAAGGCTGGAGGGACCTTTAGTATTCTGAAATGCTCTGAATGGAAAACGTTTTGAGTGTTTGGATGCATTTGGCAATCAGAAAATGAGCTCTCTGCCCATGACTGCAGAAGTAAATTAATTTCATTGAGCTGTAATTTTTTAATTGTTGAGAACAAAAATAACATTTGCAAAAGCAGAAAAATAAAAATAGGATGTGAATCTGCAATTTTTTGAATGCAGGAGCTCGCAAAATCTTCCATGAATTAATAGTGTGCATTTTGCTGATGGAAACGGAATACAAGCGACTCTTTGCTGTTGAATTTATCACAGTAAGTGTTATCGTTCAATGAATTAAAGGAAATTTACATCACAGGAGACCATTTGTCTTATTGTTTGTCAGACATCCCTGCTGTACTTCACAGTTGATGAGATTTGGATGTGGGTTCCTATCATGTTTGCCCTGTGTTCAGAACAGAGAACAAGTAGAGAGGGTCAAATCATAATATTTTGGTTGTAATAGCAAAGCATAAGAACAACAAAATAACATTCCCTGGCTTAGTCAAATAGTTAGACATCTTAGACAAAGATGCCAGATTTTTGGTAAACACAGTGGTATTTGATAATATAGATGTTAATGTGATATTGCTACTGGAGAGGAAACCCAGAACCAAAGATAGCAAGTATAGCATGATCATTAATAAATACAATAAGTATTCCAAAGGAATTTCTTTACTAAGTTTGTGGTTGGAATGTAGAACCTGAAACTCCATGAAAGAGTTGAGGTGACTACAACAGATGCATTTACCATGAAGCTTAGTGCATGAGGAAGAACCGGTCGGGATAAGGACATAGAAAGGGCGTTTCCATTTGTAGGAAAGTTTAGGATCTAAGAGTACAGTCCTCATAATTAAGGACTCATAATTACCAGTCCCTTCAAAACTGGTAAGAGGACACATTTCTTTAGGTAAAAGTGGGTGGGGGGTTGGGTTGAAATCTGTAGATTCACTGTCATGGAGGGCTGTGGAGCTAAGTCGTAGGTGTATTTAAAACCTAGGTAAGTTTTACAAAACATTAATATGCTCTTGAAGAAGGGGAATTTGTCCCTGATCCTTCATCCACCATTCCTTTTCTCTTGTACTATAAACTTGATTGCAGCATGGACCAAAAATTGCTTTTGGTCCATGCTGTAATCAAGGTTACAGAGAGCTTGTATCAAAGAATAAAGGTTAGCATTGGCAAATTTATACTCTCGGGGCTAAATAGCATATTCCTTGTTTCTGTAGGTAAGATAAAGTAACTGGGGAGAGAAACCTTATATGGAGTGTCAACATCAGTATGAATATTTTGAGCCAAGTAACCTGTTCCTGTGCAATACATTCTACAAATTTTTCACCTTGGTGGCTGGGCCAGCAAGTTTTTCTCAATGTGCTTTGTGATTTAAAGATTATCTGTTTGTTCCCAACAGCATTACAAGCAATTGCAGCTTAATTTTGTGGAGGATGATCATGATCGAAACATATCTGTGACTGCGCAGTCTGTGCAAATATTTACTGTTCCAACACTGGTAAGTAGGACAAGTACTGTGTGCACGTTCTGTGAACCTAAGGTGCTGCAGGTTAGAACTTGCGTTCTCCAAAGACCATTGGGGGTTAATGATTGACATTAGATAAATTACATTGGTAATGAAGAGCAGTTTGTTAATCAATGATCTGGCACCAGCTTTGAGAGAATCTTTGTTTCTCAGAGATGCTATGATCTTTGTTCTTTTTTCTCACCAGTTTATCTGTTCCTCAGCCTCATTGGAAAAATTGTAGCAAAAAGTGAAATGGTTCTAATTTAATTTCTCTATAATCATCAATCTTGATTGAATATTACAGTGAACTTTTACTTTTTGTTAGGCTCGTTATTTGATTGAAGAACATGGTGCACTAAGAATCATCATCGAGACCATAATTGAGCTGTTTTCTGAGCACATGGATAATGGCAAGCTTCATTTTCAGAGTAACTACCAGGAAAAATCACTCAGGAAACAAATGGTCTTTTATGATCTTAAGTAAGTGCATCCTCAAACCCAACTATTTGGAGTTCTGGTGCAATGGCACAGTTGCTCAACCGCACTTCTCAGTTTGATTGGATTGTTTAACTTCCCGAGTTTTTATTTCGAAGGACTTGAACTGCATAATGTGGAGTGATAAAATCAACAAAGCATGAAGCAAATAAATTAATCTTGTGTGCAGGCTGCTTTTGTATAAGCAAAGGAAAAAAAGTATGAATCCATGAACTCTTGAATCAGCCCACTTTTTTTTCCTTTAACATCAAATAGGTGATCTGGTACAAATTGACAGATACATTTGTGATGTAACAACTACAGCTATAACAACTATACTTAAAAAAAATACTTAATTGCTGACAAAAACCTTGTGATTCTTGTACTTAAGGAAAGGTACTGCAGAAATATAGATGTGCATGTAGGTCATTTTTATGACTCCCTTGATTTGTCTGTGGTACTTCACTGAGTGGCCATTTGCAAACCTTTCCATCACTTCCATCATTCCCGAATTGTTAGTTGCTTTACTCTTCCCTTCCACCTCAAACTTGTATGTAATGAAGGGTCTCAACCCAAAACATCAACTGTCTGTTTCCCTCAACAATTGTTGACTGACCTTCTGAGCTCCCCCAGCAGTTCCTTTATTATTCTGTTCCTTTATTGCTCCAGTGAGAGTAGTCTGTGATGAACCTCCATTACCTCGAAATGTTAAGGGACTTCAAAAAATTAATTATAAAAATTGTCTTTTAAAGTTATGAAGTGGTTTGGTATGAAATGCTTTTTGAGGAAGAATGACATTTTAGAAATAATTAATTCAGGAGAATTTTTTTTCATGTTGATTTATGCCTTTGTAGTTTATTGGTCTTTGCCACACAATATAATACATTTGCTCTGATTTGCCAGTGAAATCTTACTTTGTTCATTGCTCTTCAGAAGTGACCGACTTTGTTTGAAGTACTTTTCCACTTTGGTCACTTTGTGTCAGAGATAATTAAATGCAACATAGGATTTATTTATTTTTTTAAATTTAGAGATGCAACACATACTCTTTTGGCCAAAGGAGTCTGTGCCTTCCAATTGTGGCCATGTGGCTAATGTGGAAGGAAAGCTGAGCATCCAGAGGAAACCAAGGCAGTCATAGGGAGAACGTACAAGCTCCTTACAGACAGTGATTGAATTGAATCTGGATTGTTGGCTCCATAATAGCATTACGCTAACTGCTATGCTATTGTGATGCCCCAAATTGCAAACTCAAGGGGGGTGTGGGGGAACAGGGATAATCTGAACTAGCTCACAGTTTGGAGCCACTCTACAGAAAACAACATTTTTAAGCTGACCAGTCTGTGTTATTATTGACCAATGTGTACTTATTCCATTCACACAGGAGTCTAGTAGCAGAATGAATCTCTTGTTTGTGGTGAATTGCAGTTTACACTGATAACGTGATTGAGAATATTGATGTCACTGACAAGGGTTGTTTTTATTGCCCTTTCCTAATTGTCTTTGATGATGGACCTCGTTGTGGTCACAATACTTTAATGGAGAGGGGATGTTAGAGAGGCACTTCCAGGATTTAGGTCCTGGGCGATGAAGGACCAAGTCACTGTGGTATGCAACTTCAGAGGTGTTCCCATGCACTTCCTGTCTTGGTTGTTGAGAATAAAGGTCATATGTTTGGAAATAAATATTTAAACTTGTAGATGGCATATCAATGGAGTTGGTTACTTTGTTCTGGATAACTCCTTGATTCCACACTGTCGACTGGCGTCTTGGTGCTCTCAGCTCAGCTGCTGACCAAAATTGTGATTGAAGTCAAGCCAGTTGGTCCTGGCTGAACCCAAACTAGGTACTGATGATCACATTGGCATGTGAATGTCATTGGTGAACTCAGATAACCAAGACCTCCACAGTCCTGTACTTAGCTGTGGGCATTTTCCATCTATCCCTTTGGGTTTCAAAAGGAGTTTTCAAGGTAGAAAGACAATTCACCTACAATGCCCAGTTCATTGACACCCAATGCTTATTCATAATTTCCAAAGTGTCTTAGGACTGTAATAGAATACTCCACACTTGCCTGGATGAGTGCAATTCCAACAGCACTCTAAACCTAACACCACTTGATTGGTACCTGTCATCAACTCTAAACATTTCTTCTATCCACCATCACACAAGCACTGTACTGTGTACCATTTACAAAATGTGTAGAAGTTATTTGCCTAGCTTCTCTGAAAGCACTTTCCAAATTGTAACCTGTGACTACTATCACCAAAACAATTAAGGGCAGCGGGCATAGGGAATCACAACTACTTGACAATACTTCAAAATGTACAGTTGCACAAAAAAAGTTTGCGAGCCCTTTGCAATTGCTTGGTTTTCTGCATTAATAACTCATAAAATGTGGCCTGATCTTCATCTAACTCACAATGATAGACAAGCACAATCTGTTTAAACTAATAACACACAAACAATTTTACTACTTCTTGTCAATACTGAGTTCACAATTTAAACAATCACAGTCCAGGTTCAAAAAAAGTATATGAACCTCTGGGGTAATGCCTTCTATAAAAGCTATATGGAGTCAGGAGATCCAGTCAATGAGATGAGATTGGAGGTGTGGGTTGTAGAGGTCCCCACAAAGTCAGGTTACTGACAGGGACTGTTTTTCTCAAGAAAGATCTGTTTATGTGCACTATGCCACGATCAAAACAACTATCAGGTGACCTTAGAAGAATTGTAGAGATACATGAAGCTGGAAAAGGCTGCAGGTGAATTTATAAAAGACCTGAGTGTTTATCAGTCCACACCAAGAGAAATTGTCTACTAATAGAGGAAATTCAGTACTGTTGCTACTCTCACTTAGGAGTTAACATCCTGCAAAGATTACACCAAGAGCTCAATGTGCAATGCTGAAGGAGGTGAAAGAGAACCCAAAGGTAACAGCAAAAGACCTGCAGAGATCTCCAGAACTTGCGGAAGTCTCTGTTCATGTGTTCACTGTAAGAAAAATACTGAACAATGGTGTTCATGGATGGACTCCACGGAGGAAAGCTCTGCTGTCCAAAAATATACATTGCTGCCTGTCTCAAGTTTGCATAATACCACCTGGATGTTTCACATTACTTCTGGGGCAATGTTCTGTGGATAGATGAGACAAAAGTTGAACTTTTTGGCAGAAATGCACACTGCTATGTTTAGAGGAAAAAGGGCACTGCACACCATCATCAAAACCTCATCCCAACTGTGAAACATGGTGAAAGGAGCATCAAGGTTTGGGGCTGCTTTGCTGCCTCGGAGCCTGGACAGCTTGCAGTTGTTGAGAGAATAATGAATTCAAAATTGTATCAAGACATTTTACATTGGAATGTCAGGGTAGCGGTCTGTCACCTGAAACTTAATAGAAGTTGGATGATGCAACGTGATGGTGACCTGAAATAGAAGAGTAAATCAACAACAGAAAGGTTTAAAAAGAAGATAAATCATGTTTTGGAATGGTCAGGTCAGAGTGCAGACCTTATCATGATTGAGCTGCTGTGACATGACCTGAAGTGGGCTGTTCATGCATGGTATCCCAGAAATATTAATGAACTGAAACAGTTTTGAATGGAGGAATAGTCTAACGTTCCTCCTTGCCATTGTGCAAGTCTGATCAGCAGCTGCATGAAACACTTGAAGGTTATTGCTGCTAAAAAAGGTTCTACCTGTTATTAAATGCATCAGCCTGCACTGTGAATAATTAAACATTGTGTAAAATAAGGACATGAAAAGTACAATTGTTTGTGTGTTATTAGTTTAGGTAGATAGTGTTTTTCCTTTATCGTGACTTGAGTGAAGATCAGACCACATTTTATGAGTAATTAATGTAGAAAACCGGGTAATTGCAAAGGGTTCACAAACTTTTTCTTGCAACTGTACGTCACTGCCTTCACATTAATGGGCTTTAAATCTGAGGATTGTCTTCACCAGAAGGATTACAGCAGTTCAGAAAGGTAGATCACCACCTCTTCTGGCCAATTAGGGGTGGTGATAAATATTCATCTTAACAGCAATGCTGAGGAAAAAATTAAAGTAGATAACCCCAAGGGTGAAAAAAGTAGGAATTGTATAAAATACAGTGGGAAGATGTGGACAAATAGTTTGTAATATGATAGAAAAGAGCACTGTAATTTCTCTTCCAGTGTCTGTTTCTTTTTTGCAGATATGTGTTAATCAGTAAACCACCTCTTTGGACAGACCGGCAGAGAGAACATTTCCTAGATGGTTTTAGAACCTTTTTGACGCTGTTAAAATCAATGCAGGTGTGTAAAACTACAAATCAAATACACTGTTATGAGTGTTAGCGGTTTTAAGAAGTTAATTTCAATATTTTTCTTAGATATCATGATCAAAAGTTCCTTCCACCCTACAGCCCTTGGAAATGTGTATAATATAATTTTGGCTTCTATTGCTTTCCTAATTTTAATTAATGTAAACAGGTTAATTTTACTTCAGGCTATCAGTAAACAAGTACCAAAGGAGATAACAGGGTAAGCTGTGTTCTGCCATTAGAGAACAAGAATGTCTCTGGATTTCCATCGTCAACAGAAAATAACTGCAATTACTCCATTCGTAGGGGTTTAAATGCATTTAAAAAATGTGATGATGAAAGGGAATTGGCTTTTTGGTTGGTTCATTGGGACCTTTATGAGAGGGGTGTATTGCACCTAAATCAGAATGAGATCAGCTTCCTGTGGGAAGATTCAATTTGCGCTGGCAGGCAATCAGAATAGATGTACTGTCACCCTGACTTATATTATTTTAATATGATAAGTCTTAAATAATGAGGTATAAGAACTGGAAGTTCTAATTATCAAAGATTTGTTGCCATCACTGAGACATGGTTGAAATATGGGCAGGACTGTCAGTTAGGTATTCTGAAGTACAGACTTTTCATGTGATGTTGTGGGGGCTGTGTGGTGTTTGTAAGAAAGTGGTAGCAATGCACTATTAGGAACTGCATTTATTCAGTGCTGAGGGAGAATATCCAAGAAGGCTCCTCAAGTAGCAACATATGGGTCAAGATTAGGATTAAAAAGGATCTCCTCACTTTGCTGGGTCTTTATTACTGATCTGCCAACAATCAACAGAAGAAAGTGGTAACAAATGTAGGGTTATAGCTTTAGGGAATTTCACTTTCTCAATTATTAACCTTAATATAAGGCTTACATAAAAAGTTAAGACTTAACATAAATGGCTTAGGGAATTTTATGAGGGCTTTTTTGACACAGTATATGGATAAACCAACAAGGAGCATATCTTGTTGCAGGGAGTGTTGGGGGAGGTATTTTTGAGATGGTGACTACATAAAATGTATAGCGAGCCTGGATGCCAAGGGATGTCACATGTTGAATAAATAGGAACATGGAAGCAAAGGGCAGAACTACAGACATGGGAGTCCCTTAAGAAAATACAAAGTATAGGCAAATGGTTAATAAAGTTAGGAAAGCAAAGAGTGGTCACCAGTGTACAGATGTAAGGCAAATATGAAGGCATTTTAATAGATTAAGAACAAATAATAACCAGAGCAAGAGTAGGGCCCGTTAAGTTGCTCTATGTGGAGCCAGCAGTATAAATGAGGTGAAAAATTAATATTTTTCATTGATCTTCACAAAGGAAATGGAATTTGTAATTGGATAAGTTGATGAAAGGGAAAGTGAAATTCTGTGGTATCTGCATGAAGAGGAGGTGCTTGATGCCATAATGGGCTTAAAGGGTGCATAAATCTCCAGGGCCAGATAAGATTGTCAATGTATTTGGATAGTCTGGTTTCCCTAGTTTCTAGTTTCCCTTTCTTCCCTGGCTTTCTGTCTCTTCTATCAATTTACCCCTTCTCCAGCCCCATGGCTTAGAAAAATAAAGGGCTATGTGGAAGGGAAATTTTAGGCCGAAGGGCCTGTAATGTGCTGTAGATTTCTATGTTTCTGTACCTCTTTTACCAATTGACTTCCCAGTTCTCTACTTCACTCCTAGCCTCACCTAGTTTCACCTATCACTTATAACTTGTATTCCTTCCTCTCCTCCCCCTACCTTCTTACTCTAACTTCTCATCTCTTTTTTCCAGTCCTGATGAAGGATCTCGGCCCGAAATGTCGACTGATAACTTTTACATAGATGCTGCCTGGTCTGCTGAGTTTCGTCAGCATTTTGTGTGTATTACTTTGTTTTCCAGCATCTGCAGATTTTTTCTTGTTTTAGGTTTTTGTTGGATGTCTATGACATCCTCAGGGATTGGTGTAGAGTCCTTGCTGTTCGTTATATTCATGAATGATTTTGATGTGGATGTAGGAGGCTTGATCACTTAGCTCTTAGCTGACACTAAGACTTGTGGAGAAGTTGAGGATAGTTAGAGGCTGCAAGGTGACATTAATCTGTTGGTGAAATGGGCTGAGAAATGGCAGGTGGAGTTTAAACTAGAAAAATCAGCTAATGCAGTTTGGAAGTACTACCAATCCTAAGTTATTTACCATAATGGTAGGTCCTAGAGAATACTGAAGAACAGAGGGATGTTAGTGTGTAAGTCAATCCTTAGAAGTGGTGGGTAATGTAGTTAAAAAGGTATATGGGATACTTGCCTTCATGAAGCAATACATTGAACACAAGGACAGGGAGGTTATGCTCCAACTTTATAAAACATTGTCAGACCTCGGCTAGAGTACTTTGTGCAGTTTTGGTCAGCACACGATAGGAAAAAGATGATCCGTATTGGAGATTCACCAGGACATTTGCTGGAATAGAGTATTGTATTTAGGAGGGGAGATTTTCCCTGGAGCTGAGGAGATGAAGAGGGGGTATAATTGAGGTATAAAAATTAATCATAGTGTAGAGTGCAGGAATGTTTTCACTCTTATCAGAGGTGTATAAAACTGGAAGACATGGATTTGGGGGTTAAGGGGTGAGAGATTAAGAGGGATTAAGACTGGTATGTGCCTGGAATGTATAGCAAGAGGCAGAGGTGGAAGCAGAGTCAGTGACAGCATTTAAGTGTCTAAAATGAGTACTTAAGTTGCGTAGTCACGGGCGAGATGCTGTCAGATGGGATCAATAACAGATGGATGCCCACTGGTCATTGTGGATGTGATAGGCTGAATGACCAGCTTTTCTACTGTATGACTAGTAAGGAAAATTGAGAGTAAGGGATTTCAGGAGAGTAATGTTATTTTGTCAAATATTAAATAAAATTTGATGGAGGTGAAGTACAGTGTTCATAAAAAGCTATAAACTTTGATGTTATTGGAGTCCTGATGAAGGGTCTCAGCTCGAAGCACCGAGTTTACTCAATGCTGCCTAGCTAGCTGAGTTCCTCCAGCATTTTGTATTTGTTGCTGAGGTTACGCACTGTAGGATTTCTTGACTAATCATCAAGCATTTGAAGACTACCTTCTCGCTCCCCAGAGATCAGAGAGCCATTTGCTTCTGGCCAGTATCGGATCATAATAGAACTTTCATTCAACCAGTCAATCAGTCACTTGCACCTGTTAGACATTATTTCTGGGAAGCATACTTGTTTTTGATCAAATGTTTTTAAACCTATTACTACTTTCTTTATTTCCGGTAAAGGTTAATTGCATGATGTTGTCCCTTTGTTTTATGGAATATTCCACTTGGAGCAGCAAGTCAAAAAGCCCTTCCCAGCCACACATTTGATTACAGAGAACATGCCTGACTGTTTAATAGGACAGAACTAATTGTTCTTTTACTTATTGCTCTGATATACTTTACAGTGGGATAAAGTTGTAACTTCAAATGATTATTCACACTTTATGCTCAGTTCTAAGAATAATAAAAGCAACTTTGGTAACTTTTTAATATTTATCTTAATCAATGTGATTCAAGATTGAGAAAGAAGATTGTTGTTTTGTCAGTAACCTTTGCTTTGTTTGTATGCATTAATAAGGTGGTTTCATTTTTGAAGGAATTAATTCATTTTGTTTTGGAACAAAAAGTAAAATGGTTAATTTTATGCAGAACATGGAGCCAGTGAGCCGCCAGATTGGGCAACACCTTGAGATAGAGCCAGAGTGGGAACAAGCATTCAATATCCAAATGCTTCTAAAATGTATTCTGTCCATGATTCAGGAGTGGTGTGCATCTGATGTAAGTACTGTGATTCTGTCTGTGTTCATAAGCTTCCCATTTACTGTGCCACTGTAGTTGAAAGAAAAAACAAATGTAAGCTGTCCTCCTCCATCCAGAACTGGCTAAGTTCTGAGAAAATGTCAGCTACCCATTATAGAATATAATTAGGTTGACTATCTATATTCCACAATAAATATTCAAAGCTCCATCTGCTGCAGTAAAGCTAATTGACAACATGCTTCCTGAGATTAGATTAAACAGAGGCTGATTTTCAGATACCGTGATAATGAGGCACTGATCTAATCAGGGAGGTACAAGGTACATAAACAGATCTAGCCCCAGTATGCAAGGCTGCCTTTAGAATATTATCTCACTGTTTAACTCTTTACAAACTGTACTCGATAGCTGTGCTGTTCTAATGGGTCATGTTAATCGATAGTCAATTTTATATGACTGTGTTCTTCTTTTGCCCCATATATTTGACATACATTGTTGCAGATTTTCTTTTTTACATTTTCGAGAGGATATGCAGTGGTTGGAGAAGTACTTCTGAACTGATATTTTCCATATTAGATTTACCGATCATCTTGAAATTATACCAGTAGAGGGAAATTAGTTGATCACAGGAATATTTCCCACGAATATGGGCATGAATTTTTTTAATGCTGTAAACGCTCTGTAGGTCAGGCAGCATCTCTAGAGAGAGAAACAATTAGCCCTTCGTTTGGTGATCCTTAAACAGAACCAGGAGAAATGAGAAGTGAGATGAGTGTGAAGTTGGAAAGAAAAGGGTGGAGCAGAGAACAAAATTAAAGGTTAGTGTGGAGATCAGATGATGTTTGCAGGTTTTCAGCAGAGCGGCACCACATCCATGCTAAACTTTTTTGCTCAACAGCACTGTTCCCACTTGCCAGTGTTAAGACCATATCCTTTTATGCCTTATTTAAGTATATGCTAAATAATCTAAAACATAGTGATTTTACCACCTCTGGCAATATGCTTCAGTTATCAAAAACACTACCTATTTAAATAAAAATCTCCAGAAATCCCTTTTAAAATTCCTTCCTCTCACTTTACGTGAAATGTAAACCACTTTAGATGAAAGGTCTCAACCCAGAACATCATCTATTGTACCTCCACAGATGCTGCCTGACCACTGAGTCCCTCCAGCTCTTGTTACTTCTATTGTAGTTTTATTTTGGATTCATATGTCCATCGTAAGACTTGTGTGGTTATTACCATGAGAAATCTTTTAAATCCCTTGCACACTCCTCTCCTCTGCTATTATTGTTAAAGGGAGATTAGATTTTAAGGGCCTTGAAAGAATTTGAAGGAAAACAGGTATTTGTTATACTTGACACAATTTCATATTGCTCCAAAGTTGCTTATAGCCTCTTAAAAATTTTAGACAAGTAGGAATTGGAACGTTATTCTTATGAGTGGTATCAGTTATCTCATTAAAATTATTCCAGCCCAGATCTCCCTAATAACCGTGAAGAGATAGTGGAGGCATTAGTAATGATCTTTGAAGAATCACTAGATCCTGGAAGACTGGAAAATTGCAAATGTTACTCCACTCTTCACAAAGGGAGATAGACAGAAGAAAGGAAACCATAGGCCAGTTAGACTGACCTCAGTGGTTGGAAAGATGTTGGAGTCAATTATTAAGGATAAAGTCTCAGGGTATTTGCAGGCACATGATAAAGTAGGTTGTAGTCAGCATGATTTCCGCAAGGGAAAATCTTGCCTGACAAATCTGTTGGAATTCTTTGAAGAAATAACAAGCAAGATAAACAAAGGAGAACTGGTTGGTGTTAGTACTTGGATTTTCAGATGGCCTTTGACAAGGTGTCACACATGAGGCTCCTTAATAAGTTATGAGCTCATGGTATTACAGGAAAGATTCTAGCATGGATTGGCATGGAGTGTCTGATTGGCAGGAGGCAACTCGCAGCCGTGACTAGTGGTTTTCCACAGGAGTCTGTTTTGGGACTGAGGAGGCTGGTCTCTCCTCATTGCACATACCTGGATCCTCCATGGAGAGAGCTAGCAGCACCAAGTTTCTGGGAGTGCACATAACGGATGATCTCACCTGGTACCTCAACATCAGCTCTTTGGTCAAAAAAGCACAGCATTGTCCAATGCCTGAGGAGACTGAAGCGAGTAAGGCTCCCCTCCCACCCTATTTTAAGCAATTTTCACAGGAGCACCATCAAAAGTTCCTGACCAGCTGCATCATTGTCAGGTACTGGAATTGCAAGGCATCTGACCATAAGTCCCTGCAGAGGATTGCAAGAGCTACTGAGAGGATCATCAGAGTCTCCCTTTCACCCATCAGAGATATTTATCAGCAGTACTGTGTACGTAGGGCCCTTGGTATTGTCAATGATCCCTCCCATCTGTCCAATAATCTCTTTGACCCCCTACCATCAGGCAGGAGGGGCTGTAGCATTAGGGCAAGAACTTTAAGAAGGGAAATTGCTTCCTATCCCAAATTGTAAGACTACTGAACCTCCTGCCACCACTCAGGTCTCATCAGGTATACAGTGCCAGTAGCGTTATACAGTTTATTTTTTTAATTTGTATTATTTATGCACTTTACTATTTGTTAATTTATTTGTGGTAATGTTACTTTGTGTTATGTGTGTGAGTTATATGTGCTATGTTGTGCACCTTGGTCTGAAGGAATGTTATTTGGCGATATACAGTCAGCTCTCCTTATCCGCGAGGGATTGGTTCCGGGACCCCTCGCGGATACCAAACTTCGCGGATGCTCAAGTCCCTTATTCAACCTGTCTCAATGCGGTGGATGTTAGGACCCAGCGGAACTCCAGACCTTATTTAACCCGTCTCAGTGTGGTGGACATTAGGACCCAGCGGTAGAGATCTGAATCCGCAGCATTTCTGTTCACGAAAATAATCACGATAGCGATTGAAAATAAAGTGGAAATAATAAAGCATTGGAAAGAAGTGAAACGCTATCGGTCATTGAAAAAGCGTTAGGCTACAGTCGGTCAACGATCGGAACAATTTTAATGGATAAAGTGAGAAAGGCTGTGCCCCAGTGAAAGCTACAATTATTACTAAGCAATGCAGTGGTTTAATTATTGGGTTTTGGGGTTTTGGGTTTTTGATCCTCACATCAACCCGGCACGGTGGAGAGTGCACTCGATAGCGGTCTGTCACTGGATCGAACTCGGGAAGAAGTTCCCGAGCCCGGCGCTGAAACATGCGTTCTTAAGTGTTTTATACGCATAGAAAGGTAAAATATATACTATATACTAAGACAAACATTTGACTAACTGACACTAAATAATACCGGATATACCTGTTCTGACTTACTGAGTAAGAGAACTTCCGATTTTTTTTGATTCCGATCCACGATAACCCAGGCAATCCTCTCGTATACTTTAAGTCATCTCTAGATTACTTATAATACCTAATACAATGTAAATGCTATGTAAAATAGTTGTTATACTGCATTGTTTAGGGATTAATGACAAGAAAAAAAGTCTGTACATGCTCGAACAACAAGTGCTGGAAGAGCACTTCCGGATTTTCGCGTTTCATGGTTGGTTGAATTTGCGCATGCGGAATTCATGGATAAGGAGGGCCGACTGTACATGTGTATGGTTGGATGACAATGAACTGAACTTGATGGGAGTTGGACAACCAGGGTGGGTGGGATCCTTCATGATGTTACTGACCCTTGTCCGGCATATTTCTTGATGGTGGGTGCTAATAATGTGTTGGGCAGTTTTGACTACCAATTGCAGAGCCTTCCTGGCTGCTACAGTGCAGCTTCCGGACCAAACAGTGATGCAGCTTGTCCAAATGCTCAACACTAGAGTGACATGAGTATGGATGTACAAAGTTCGGGTCTCTTCAGCCTCCTCAGAAAGTAGAGGCTTTGTTGAGCTTTCTTGACTATGTCAGATGTGTTCTGGAACCATGAGCGGTTGTGTGTGATGTGCAATCCAACGAGTTTGAAACTGCTTGCATTTTACACTGCTATATCACAGACAGACAGACAGACATACTTTATTGATCCCAAGGGAAATTGGGTTTCATTACAGCCACACCGACCAAGAATAGTGAAGAAATATAGCAATATAAAACCATAACTAATTAAATAATAAGTTAATCATGCCAAGTGGAATAAGTCCAGGACCAGCCTATTGGCACAGGGTGTCTGACACTCCGAGGGAGGAGTTGTAAAGTTTGATGGCCACTGGTAGGAATGACTTCCTATGTCGCTCAGTGTTACATCTCGGTGGAATGAGTCTCTGGCTGAAGGTACTCCTGTGCCTAACAGGTACATTATAGAGTGTAAAATTTAAATGTAAAACAGAGGTAAAAGGGTATATGAATTGGATAGAAAGGGAAAGTAGAGTTGAGATCAAAATTACATGAAATAGAGGAGACTTTAATGAGCTGGAAGGTTACGCCTGCTCCTATTTATATTATTTCTTATGTCTACATGCAGGAACAAGTTCTACTTCAAGCTTACAAGGAGTGCCACCGCGTTTTGTCCCAGTGTTCTAATGAGTGCAGTCAACGCAATGCAAGGAAGCAGTACAACACTCTGACTATGTGTGGTCACTCCATCAGCTTGAAACGCTATTTGGTATCACGAGAGTCTGTCAGTATTCACCTTCCCTTATCCAGGCTCCTTGCAGGT
Organism: Hemitrygon akajei; assembly: GCF_048418815.1. NCBI lineage: Eukaryota > Metazoa > Chordata > Chondrichthyes > Myliobatiformes > Dasyatidae > Hemitrygon > Hemitrygon akajei. The sequence goes on from NC_133126.1 coordinate 100,226,206, forward strand.
TGGTTTAAGGAAACTGCCTCACAGGCTTGAGTGCAGCAAGATTGAGTACTCTGGATACTGCTGTGATATGGCAACAAGGTGAAGGGGACTATCCAGTTCCCAGTAACATGGACTAAAATCCACTGTGCCTCTTTCAAATGGAGACCATTCACCAGAACCCTGATTAGCTGAGGCAGTCCACTGTGTTGTTCTATACTGATTTTTACATGCAAGTAAATTGATATTAATTATCTAATAATTCCACAGAAGACTATGATGGCACTGATGTTTTGAATTATTTGCAACTTATTGAATGCAGTAACAAGGCAATTAATACAAATATTGTTATTGTCCCAACCCTTGGGTGAAAAAATGCCTATTTATTGAAATTGGTCCTTAATTGCTTTTCTAATTATTTTCAGCCTAAACAACCAATTTATGGTCATATCTCTGATTTGTTGTTCCCAGACCCTTTTTATTAAAAAATGCAATAAAGGGAAGTGTAATTGGATAGTTTAGATGATAGGCTAATACAACTGTCTAGCAAGTGACAAAACAAATCAAAACAAATGCTCTATAGTCGGCCCTCTGTATCCGCGGGGGATTGGTTCCGGGACCCCCCCCCCCCCCCTGCAAATACCAAAATCCGCAGATGCTCAAGTCCCAAGACCCATAAGGGTGTTACGAAAAGCGAAAATAGCGTTCAGCGTTTGTTTTGCAGCGAGCCGTTATAGAGGCAGCACGCACCCCGAGCAGCAAGAATGCTTTATCTCGATTTATTTTGTGTATCCGTTAGCAAGATGTGTCCTAAGGTATCAGAAAAGCCTAAGAGACCTTGTAAGGGTGTTACGAAAAGTGAAAATAGCGTTCAGCGTTTGCTTTGCAGTGAGTTGTTATAGAGGCGCGCACCACGAGTAGCAAGAGTGCTTTATCTGAATTTATTTTGTGTATCCATTAGCAAGATGTGTCCTAAGGTATCAGAAAAGCCTAAGAGATCTTGTAAGGGTGTTATGCTTAGTGTAAAACTGAATGTAATTAAGCATTTTGATCGTGGTGAACGAAATAAAGAACTTGCCTGTGTCCACCATTCATATTATTTACACGCAGAGAGAAAGAATCTTGAAAGCTGCCGATGTTAATTATTGGTTCTGCTAGTAGCATATCATTCCTGCTTTTACTATATGTTAGTATTATTTTAGGTTTTATGTGTTATTTGGTATGATTTGGTAGGTTATTTTTTGGGTTCGGCTTATGAAAGGTTTCATAGGAATGCTCTACTTTTGGATAGCGGGGGATACTTGTACAGTATTTTTGATCTGCGGTTGGTTGAATCTGCGGATGCAGAACCCGCGGATATGGAGGGCCGACTGTACTTTTTTATTAGCATTAGAATTATTTTCTACTAATGGACGGGGGTGCACATTAGATAAGAGATGGGAAGAGGGCCCTTTATAATGAACAAAGTTACAAACAGTCGACACCACCTTGACTTATTGAAATTGTTATTTAGAGCTGATTCCTAGTAATACCTTCCCCACTTGGCATTCCTCTTAATAAATTTTCTGAACAAATTTTAAAGAAGTATCCTCATTGAGATTTTTTTTCTCTATTCTTTGCCTTTTCCCAAAATAGCTATAACATACTACTATATCTTGACTGAGATTAGCCGACTCACAAGAGACAAAACTACACTAGGAATCTTGTATGTGGCTTATATCATCTTTATGACCTGTGCTTGTGATGGAACACTAAACTCTTGATTTGAAAATTTAACCAAGTATTAATTCTGGCACTTTGAGATGCAGATCAGTTTTGGAAAGACTGATTTATTTTTTATTAACGTCTTAGCTATAGTGACTGTGAGTGTCTTTTTATTTGTGTTTTGAGTGTTCTAGGTATAAATAGTAGGTAGATATGTAAATGATTTACATAAACAAAATCTCAAGTGATGTGGAGTACGTGGACTAATTACAATACAGTAATCTAATTAACAATTATTTATGATGCAAGCTAAGGTAATAACTTGTTATGGAAGCAGTCTTACACCAGTGTACATTTTGTTCACTGAAGTTGTCTGTATGATTTGCACTATATCATGGCTGCTTTCCATATTAAATTCTAGGAAATCAATAATATAAGTTTCATCAATGGGGTTATAACCAAGGATGATGCTGGACATGCAGTATCATAAGCCCTTTAAGATATGAGAAAATACACACTAGATTCAAGATTTAACTTTTCCCTGTGTTTTACCCAACTAACTGGTGCTGTTTGGGGAGCGATATTGGCTTTTACAGGATTATAGCTGCTGGTTCTGGTGGGAGTGGTATTGATTAATAAAACTCAGAGTGTGGGCAATACTGGACAGACTGGCATTTATTGTTCATCCCTAAACATCCCCTCAACATTCATTCATTCCCCAAATCAGACATAGTGCGCTGTCTACAAAATGTGCTGAAATTTCTTGCTGAAGCTTCGTTGACAGTACCTCTGAAACCAATAACCTTTACCAATTAAAACAACAAGAGCAGCAGTCAAGTAGGAACAGCACGATAGCGCCATGGTAGCATAGCCATTAGCACGACACTATTATTGCTCAGAACATTCGAGTTCGGAGTTCAATCCTGGTATCTTTTGCAAGGAGTTTTTGCGTCCTCCCTGTGGAATGCATGGGTATCCTCCCACAGTCCAAAGAATACCAGGTAGTTGGTTAATTGGTCTTTCTAAATTGTCTCATGAATTAGGCTGGGGTTAAATTACTGGGGACAAGGCTGGATGGGGCTATTTTGCGCTGCACCTCTAAATAAATAGAAAGCACCACGTGTAAGATTTTAGCCAAGCTGCGAAGATTTCTTCATCACTGCTAGGTCTAAATCCAGAACTTCTACCCAGCAGCACTGCCATCACCGATAGGACTACGGCAGTTCTTGAAGGTGAAACACTACACTCCTCCAATTAGAACATAAGAGTGTTTCCTATTTGTGCAAGAGTAAACCATTCAAAAGAGGTCAGCCTGGATGTTTCCAAGCAAAAAACATTGGTTAATTGGGAGATCCATTTCCTATTGAAGATCAGGTCTGTGGCATTCTAAATGGATGACCCTGATGCATACAAAAGATTGAGTTATGACCCTTGTAAATCTATCAGGAATGCCAAGAGATGATACTAGTTCAAAATCAAATCCTACACCAGCCATAACTTGTAACAAGGCTATAATGAGCTATGAAGCTAAATTAAGCAACATCACTGACAACAATGCATCATTTCCTGTGTCATCACCCTCCCTGACAACCTCCAGTGCAGCTGTACTCATAGTAATAGTGACAGTCATCAGATCATTCTTCCAGAGAGTGAACCAGCAGCCAGTCAGTATCTGACCCTGTTGAAGTCCTAGCCATGCCTTTAGATCCTTTGCAGATCAGCTGATGATGATATTTGCAGACACTTTTAACCTCACTTGCTTCAATCTGAAGTTCCCACCTGCTTTAAGAAGACTACTGTCACCCTGGTACCAATGTAATATGCCATTAATGACTATCACTCTGTAACTCTGATGTTCGCCATTATGAATTGCTTCAAGAGGCGGTCAAAGCACACTCCAGCCTCCCAAGCAACCTTGACCAACTGCAATTTGCCTACCACTGAAACAGGTACATAGTGGACACCACCTTATGAGGTACTGGCCCTAAACTCGTAGAGGATCTGGATAATAAAGTCACCAAAGTCAAACTCTTATCTACTGTTCTGCCTTTAGTACAATAACTCAAAGCAAATTCATCTCCAAACTCCTTGACCTATGATTTGGCACCTCCTTTTGCAACTGGATCCTTGACTTCCTGCCCAACAGTGTTCAATCAGTAAGGTTAGACAGCAATACCTTTGCCATGATTATCCTCAACATTGGTGCCCCACAAGGCTGTATCTTCAGTGCCATTCTTTACTCCCCATACAATCATCACTGTTGTGCTCTGTCCACGAGTTTGTAGGTGACACCACTGTAATGGGCCAAATCTCAAATAAGTGTCTGAGCTCAAGAAGGAGATAGAGCTCAGTGTCATGCAAACAACCTTTCCCTCAATGTCAACAAAGCAAAAAGCTGGTTGTTGACTTTAGGAACAGGGGTGACACTGTTTAGATCAATGGTGCAGAGGTTGAGAACGTCAAGTTCTTAGGAGTAAACATCACCAATAGTCTGTCCTGGGTCCAGTCATGTAGACACGGCGACCAAGAAAGTCTTGGCTTCCTCAGGAGGCTAAAACAATTCAGCATGCCCCTGTTGACCCTCACCAATTTTTATAATATGCAGGCTGGATCATGGCTTGTTTAGGCTCTGCCGGAGACTGCAAGAAATTGCAGGGAGCTGTGGATGCAGCTCAGTACATCATGCAGACCAGCCTCTTTTCCACTGACTTTTGTGTACACTTCTTGCTGCCTTTATAAAGCAGCTAATGTAATCAAAGACCCAGCCCATCCTGGAGATTCTCTCTGCTCTGCTCTCCCCACCTCCCCCCACCCACCCACTATTGGGCAGAAGATAATAAAAGCCTGAAATCATGTACCACTATGCTCAAGGACAGCTTCTCTTCTGCTGTTATAAGTCTATTGAACGGGCCTCTTGTATCGAGATGGGCCATTGATCTCAATGTCTCTCAGAACACTATTTTCCTTGCTACCTATTAATTTCCTTGATATGTAGAAACCCGTTAATTTCAGTTTTAGTTTTAAACCAATCCATGAATGACTCGGCCTTCGCAGTTACCGCAATAGAAAATCGAAAATCCCACCCACTGTAAGAAGTTGTTATTCTTCATCTCAGTCCTAAATGGTTTTCCCCTAGTCTGAGGCATGGCCTCTTAGCTTCGGATTACCCAGCCAGAGAACACTTTTCCCTGCATCCACCCAGTTGACAGTTTTGTATGTTTCAGTCAGATCGTTAGGGATGTGAAATAAATGGTGGCAACCAAAATGGAATTTGTATCTTGGTAGGACATTTAAGAGTAGCCACAGTGGTGGGTCTGGAGTTGCATACAAACCAGACAAAATAAGCATTGATGAAGCCGAATTGTTTTGTATAACTTTACTGATGCTAGATTTTGATACCAGCTGCAAATAGTTCTGTGAATTTTAAATTCCCCACCAGCTATTGTAAGATTCAAACTTCTGTCTCAGGAGCCTAAGTTGAGAAACAGTTTTTAAACCCCTCAACCATCAGGCTCTTGACCATGGAGGATAACTTCAGTCAGCTTCACTTGCCTATCATTAAAACATTCCCACAATCAATGGACTCACTCTAAAGGGCTCTTCATCTCATGTCTTGATAGCTATTACTTATTTATTATTATTATTAATTCTTTCTTTTTGATTGTTGTCTTTTGCACACAGGTTGAATGCCCTGTTAGTGTGCTTTTAATTGATTCTGTTATGGTTATTATTGTTCTATAGATTTGAGTATGCCCACAAGAACTTAGTTCAAAGTCTAATTACTGAAGCACCTTACATCAGGAACATGTTGAGTATTGTTTAATATTTGGGCAAATTAATATCTGCATTGATCTAACAGGGTGCAAAGCTTCTTTGTTCACAACTATTCGTCTGCAGTTTCTTAAACATTGCTTTGTGTTTTAGGTTTGCATGTACACCTAAGCAAGAGTGGGGCAATTAACAAGCTCGAGGAGCTTGTACCACCAGTAAGTAAAGAGCAATAGCCATTATCTATAATTCTCTCTTTTTTTGGAATTTCAGTCATTTTATTCTGGTATTTATGCTAGACACTTGAGAAATTCAAAAATGTTTTGTAACCTTTAGAGCACTGGCAGGGTTTGTCATTTAAATGCACCTCCTCAAACAAAAATACCTTCCCTAGCTGATAATGAGGAAGGATACTATGTAACATGGTAACACCTACCCCAATATATTTACTATCTCTAAGCAATGTTTGAGTTATGAACTTTGATTTATTAAAATGTCAGAATAAATTGTATGAACGTAAACTTGTACAGCATTGATATTGTTCATGTTAGCACTAGTGGGATAGTTGGTAGAATGTATAACCCTAATCCTAATGTTCCTCACCATGAAGGTTGCCCTCCCCTTCAACCCCTTATCCTAATATTCCTAATCCTGGCTTGGAGTCCCTCCCCCCTCCCTTACTCCCAACCCCTAGCCCTCGTGTTCTCAACTCTGCCCCTCAAACCCATTCTATCCCTACCCCTAATACTCCTCCAAATGTCCTTGACACTGGGCCTGACCCGGACTTAAGAACTCCCTCCCTTCTTGGTTGACAAACCCTTGCATGTACAAAGTTGAACAGATACCCACTCATTCTCCCCCACCCCCACCCAGAGAGTACATACACCCTCTGTCTCTCTACCTTTCTGCCTCTCTTTTTGTCCCTTCACCTCTCCACCTATCCTTCCCTAAGCAGGAAACTCTAATAAAGTCAAGTGCAGTTGGACCAGGCTGATGAAAGTGTGGCCGAGATCAAAGTGGCAGAGGCCAATTAGATGGAATCTTCAGTAAAGAAAATAAAAAGTACAAGAGATAATTAAACCCATTGCCCAAAATCTGACACCTTAATTCACTTAGTGGAAGTTATATCTTGAAGCATGTTCTTGGTGATGATGATGATATAATGTACCAATTCTTGCAGTCGGAATTTCATGTAGAAAAACTGATGGATTACCCATTGCGTTGCTTAGTGCTGATGTCTCAAGTCACGGCTGAAATGTGGAGAAGAAATGGATTTTCCTTAGTATATCAGGTATTGTCATGTGTTGGCTTGTTACTTGTGTGACAACAATTACTGAGCATGTCAGATGGTAGATTCTACTTACAAGAAAAGAAATCAAGTAAGGACATTGTAAGGGATGGCATGGTAGTGTAGTGGTTAGCATGCTATACAGTACCAGCGACTAGTGTTCAATTCCCACTGCTATCAGTAAGGAATTTGTACATTCTCCCGGTGACTGCATGGGTTTCCTCCAGATGCTCTAGTTTCCTCCCACAGTCCAAAGATGTACCAGTTGATAAGTTAATTGGTCATTGTAAATTGTGCTGTGATTAGGCTAGGATTAAATTGGGGATGCTGGGCCAAGCACGGCTCAAAAGACCAATCCATGCTTGGCCATGTGTGGATGTATCTTCATTACATATTATTAATTATTCCACTACACTCTGTTTCAAATCTTGAGAGTATTTGTGAGGAATTTTCAGATGGAATCAAATGACTTGACTACCAGGAATAAGTGAGGCAGAGGTCATTTTGAAAGTGTGAAATCATAGAAATCTGAGAATGAAGAGATTGAAGCCGTCTGTGGTATCAAATTACAAAATGCAAATGAGATTCTTTTCAAGTTTAATTTGGCAAGGTAAATTTCAGCAAATAATTGCAGCAAATCTTGTCTAATTAGTTATGCTATTTTATACTTAAATATACTTCAATCCGTGAAATAACTGGTAACAAAAAGGATTCAACTTTTATATCTTTGAGTCTGTCAGAGCTTAGGAATTAATTCAAATTTTCATTTGGGAGATGTCACCAGTAGGAAGTATGGAGTTCCATGAGATTAATTTATGTAAACTGTAAATGAATATAACAAAACTTTAAAGTAAAATAAGGGTTTGCTAAACCTATACTACAGTGCAAAATTAATGTAGTAAATATTATATCTCTCAAAAGAGCTATAGTGATTTTCATCAGTTGGTTAAGTTATGATTATATTAAATTGCGTTAATGGAAGAATCTGTAATTGCTGATGTTCCTTTCCCTTCAAGGTGTATCACTACCATAATGTAAAGTGGAGGGAAGAGATGTTTGACAAAGACATAATTATGTTACAGGTACAGTGGTCACTTGCAAACTATGCATTCCTATTTATTCAATACAGGAATTTACCAGTATGGTGATGAATTATGGTGGATGAATTGCATATATAGTTAGTCAAAAGAACCATATGTTGTGGTAATAGACCCCAGCTGAAGTGCAAGATTGAGTATAAATATACTTGGGTACAAGGTGTTAAAGAAAATCAGGAATTAAAGAAGACAGTAGATGTGACAGGATTGATTCAGGAGCTGGAGGGAGCCAAGGTACTTGAGGGGTTAAGGGCACAATCTATGAGAAAAAGCAATAAAACTGTAGATGCTGAAATATGATTTTTTTTTAAAAAACAGATCATGCTGGAAGTACTCAGTAGATCAGGAACAGTTGTGGGGAGAGAAGTGAAGTTTGAGCTGGTGATCTTTTACCAGACAGGGGAAGTGAGAAATGTGTTTTAATTTGCAAAGGAAAGATATGAATGGAGAATGGAGGCAACATGTATTTAATAGAGTGAAGAGCAAGAAAATCTGACGTAACAAATGCTGTTGATGTCAGATGAATGTTAATGATAACTGATCTGACTGGAGGTGAATGAGAGCAGAGGAAAAGAGTGGAAAGAAATAAGCATGCTGGAATTCTGAGATACAAAACACCACTTTCCCTCGAATCCTAGAATAGAAAAGATTGCTGGAAGTATTCAGCAGGACAGTTTGTATCTGTGTTGAGTGATCTTCCTTGTCAGTATCACATATTGACCATACATTACAAATACAAGAAAATTTCCAGATGCTGGAAATCACACAGAAATCATCTACTGTATCTGGTGCTCCCGATGTGGTTTCCTGTATAGTAGTGATACCCAATATGGATTGGGAGACCACTTCACCATGCGCCTATGATCCATCCACTAGGAAAAGCAGGATTTCCAAATGGCAACCCGTTTTTAATTCTACTTCCCATTCCCATTCTGATACATCAATCCATGGCTTCCTCTACCGTTGCAATGAGGCCACACTCAGACTAAAGGAACAATACCTTATATTCCATCTGGGTAGCCTCCAACCTGATGGCATGAACATTGATTTCTTGAACTTCTGGTAACACCCCTACATCTCCTTCACCATTCTCTATTCCAATTTCTCTCTCTCACATTATCTCCTTACCTGCCCATCACCTCCTTCTGATGCTCCTCCTCCTTTTCTTTCTTCTAAGATCTTCTGTCCTCTCTGTCAGATTCCCCCTTCTCCAGCTTTGTATCTCTTTCACCAATCAACTTCCCAACTCTTATTTCACCCCTCAAGTCAAGTGTGTTGCTTGACTTTACATTAGCTGGCAACTTGTAAAACAAACAGCAAAGACTGTTTGTTTATAATTGAATATGTAGTCCTTGAGGTTGGACAGAAGATCAGATACTAATCATGAGTTTCCATTGGGCTTTGTTGGAACAGTGTAGAAAGCTAGAGATGCTAGTCAGGGTGGGATGAAGAATTAACTTGACAGGTAACTAGAAGCACTGCATCACTCTTGCAGACTGAATAGAGATGGTCTGCATTCGGTTTCTCCAGTTACTTGCATCAGAGATACTGCACTAAATTGAAAGAAGTGCCTATGTAAATTGCTGCTTTGCCAGAAATAATTGTTTGTGTCCTTTTATAGTTGACAAGGCTAAAGTGTAAGTCTAGATGTAGTATCCCTATGTTTGCATAGAAAGGTAATGGTTAGGGTTCAGAAACAATTAAAGTGCTGTTTCACTGCTAGGTCACCAAATTTTCACCACCAGCTGCCAGGAAGGGTATATAGATCAGAAAAATTACCAAGAGGTCTACTAACTATAGAGTAGTGACAAAGTGGAACTTGGACCTACCTGGTATAGATTGGAATACTATGGTTGATTATGCATCTTTCCTCTAAGTTGTGTTCAAAATCTACATTAAAAAACTGCATGTACAGTAGGTTACAAATTGGGATTGAGTTGGATTAATTTAAAAGCATGTTTTCTTCATTGATAGGTATTGCTGAGCTGATCTGCAATTTTGCAAAAGGCTATTCATCACATGGATTTGCTGCTGTGAAATAGATTCAGATATAGCCTGAAGGTGTTCTTTCGAATTTTTGCAATTTCTGTTACTGTCTAAATTAAACCAGGAATTGTTTATCCAGTTTCTTCAGAAATTGTATAGCTGGATGAATACAGACAATATAAATAATGGGTGTTGACTGCCACAAGCCACTTTCACTCTGCTTATTAACTGTGGTATCAATGAAAACTATTTTTATATTACAGATCGCAGCCTCTATTATGGATCCAAATCGGTTCCTAATATTTGTACTCAATAGATATGAGTTATTTGAAGTTTTTTCTAAGCCTGCATTTGCTCGAAATAAGGTAAGGTCTAAGTATCTACAGATTGAATATAGCTTTGAATATGCCAAATAAATTAGCAGGAATAGGCAACTTGGACTCTCAACCCTGCTCCACTGTTTAATAAGATCATGACTAATCTAAATGTGAGCTTATCTCCACATTCCTACTTAACAGAAATGTATCAAACTCTGCCTTAAAAGTGAAAGCCCTACTTCCACTACTCTGACAAAGAAAGTTCTGAAGTTTCATGGCCCTTTGAGAGAATTATTTCACCAGATCTGTTTTAAGTAGTCAATCTTTGATTGGAAATAGTGACCCCTAGTTGTAGATTCTCCCACAAATAAAGCATCTCTTGCACATCACTGTGTCAAGACCTATCATGGTCATGTATATTTCAATCAAGTGAACTCCAATAAACAAAAGCTTAGCCAGTTCAGCCTTGTAAGACAGCCCTGTCGTTCCAGGTGTTGATCCAGTAAACTATCTCTGTACTTCTTCCAACCCATTTCCATATGATATAATGTGGTGCTCACCAATGTCTATATACACAAATATAGTCAACATTTGTATTCAATTCCATTAGCAATTAACATTCTGTTAGCTTTTCTTATCAGTTCCAGTATTTATGTTAGGCGTCGTCTTCAATTCACACATAGCTTGGTCAACTAGATTGCTCTACCTGTCAGCTATCCAGTCTTTCAGCACAAATGCTCTTGTTTTATTTTTCATGCCAACATGGGCAATGTCATGAATTTCTTCAGAGTGCTACTTTTATGCAATTTTTCCCAATTACTTTAACTGTCTGTATCACTTTGCAGTTTCCCTCTACCATCTTCACAATTTACAGGACAGTAACTGATGTTCAACCATTCCAACTAACTACATCATTGTTCAACATGTCCAGTGATTTTTTTTTAACTTGTCCTTGTTCTGTTTTGAAACCCATTTGTAAGCAATATGTTGTGAACACGAGGAACTCAGGTTTATTGCTGAATATACTGCATTCCACTTCTGTAGGCGAAAAAGACATGAACCTGGCTTTCTTAAAGCTCCCTTCTTCCCTTATTTTAATCATTCATGGGATATCAATGTTAACAGCAAACTCAGCATTTATTGCTCATCCATAGTTGTCCAGTCTGTACTGTCAGTGTTCTTCCTCAGTGCTGTTATGTAGGAGTTCCCAGAAATTTGACCCACCAACTATAAAAGTGAAACTAATAAATCACCTGCTGCGTTCCTCCAGCCTCAGAATTAAGATATAGGAGCAGAAGTAAGCCATTCAGCCCTTCGAGTCGACTCCGCCATTCAATCATGGGCTGATCCACTTCATCCAGTCATCCCCACTCCCCTGCCTTCACCCCATACCCTTTGATGCTCTGGCTAATCAAGAACCTATCTATCTCTGCCTTAAATGCACTCAATGACTTGGCCTCCACAGCTGCTTGTGACAACATCCCTGCTCACGTCCCCTTCCAATCAACATTGGCCAGCTTTTCTCTCATGCCTCAGTAATTCCCTTTACTCCATTTACCACCTTCTGACTAAAGTAATTTCTCTGCATCTCTGTTCTAAATGGACGCCCTTCAATCCTGAAGCCATACCTTTTTGTCCTAGAACCCCCTACCATGGGAAATACCTTTGCCATATCTAATCTGTTCGGGCTTTTTAACATTCGGAATGTTTCTATGAGATCCCTCCCTTATTCTCCTGAACTCCAGGGAATACAGCCTAAGAGCTGGCAGACGTTCCTCATACAGTAAGCCTTTCATTCCTGGAATTATTCTTGTGAATCTGCTCTGAACCCTCTCCAATGTCAGTATATCCTTTCTAAAATAAGGAGCCCAAAACTGTACACAATACTAACAATACTCACGATTGCCTTATAGAGCCTCAACATCATATCTCTGCTCTTATATTCTATACTTCTAGAAATGAATGCCAACATTGCATTCATTTTCTTCACAACCGATTCAACCTGAAGGTTAACCTTTAGGGTATCTTGCACAAGGACTCCCAAGTCCCTTTGAATATCTGCATTTTGAATTCTCTCCCTGTCTAAATAATTGTCTGCCTGTTTATTTCTTCCACCAAAGTGCATGACCATACATTTTGCAACATCGTATTTCATTTGCCACTTCTTTGCCATTCCCCTAAACTATCTAAGTCTCTATTTCCTCAACACTACCCGCTCCTCTACCTTTCTTTCTATCATCGGCAAACTTAGCCACAAATCCATTAATAACGTAGACCAAATCATTGACGTACATTTTAAAAAGCAGTGTTCCCATCTCCAACCCATGTGGAATTCCACTGGTAACAGGCAGCGAGCCAGGATAGGATCCCTTTATTCCCACTCTGTTTTCTGCCGACCAGTCAATGCTCCAATTAATCCAGTTTTGTGAAGTGATGACTTCCAGGTCATGGAAGGTTGAGAATTTGAGAATAATAACACCATCAGATGTCAAAAGGAAGTAGAATTCACCATGCAGTTTGAGAAGGAGAAGCTAAAATCAAATGTATCTGTACTAAATGGAGTAAAGGGAATTACTGAGGCATGAGAGAAAAGCTGGCCAATGTTGATTGGAAGGGGACGTGAGCAGGGATGACAACAGCACAGCAATGGCTGGAGTTTCTGAGAGCAATTTGGAGGCGCAGGCAAAATACTTCCAAAAGATGAAGGAGTATTCTAAAGAGGGATGAGGCTAACAAGGGAAGGCTTAAGTTTCCATAAAAGCAAAAGAGAGGGTATAGAATATCTCAAAAATTAGTTGGAAGGTAAAGGATTGGGAAACTTTACAAAACCAACAGAAAACAACTAAAAAGCCAAAAGAGAGGAAAGATGAGGGTAAGCTGGCCAATAATATAAAAGAGGATACAAGAAGTTTTTCAGATATATAAAGAGTAAATGAGAGATGAGTAGGTGTGGACAGCTGGAAAATTACACTGGAGATGTAATAATGGGGGACATAGAAATTGTGAATGAATGCAAGTATTTTGCATCAGTCTTCACTGTGAAAGACACCAGCAGAATGCTGGAAATGTGAGAGTGGCAGGAGTGAGCGTTTTTGCTATTACTAAGAAGAAGGTGCTTCAGAAACTGAAAAATACGAAGGTAGATCAGACACCAAGATCTGATGGAACTACACCCCAGACTTCTGAAAGAGTAAGCTGAAGATTTTTGGGGGAGGCATGATTAATGATCTTTCAAGACTGGATGGTTCTGGAGGACTGGAATATTGCAATTATCACTACTCTTTAAGAAGGGCAGAAAAACGGAAATTATGGGAAAGTTAGCTGATGGGAAAGATGTTGGAGTCTACTATTAAGGATGCAGTTTTGGGGTACTTGTAACAAGCAGGATAGACAAAGGAGAGTCAGTGGAAGTTTATTTGGATTTTCAGAAGGCCTTTGATAAAACATAGAAACATAGAAAACCTACAGCACAATACAGGCCCTTCGGCCCACAAAGCTGTGCTGAGCATGTCCTTACCTTAGAAGTTACCTAGGGTTACCTATAGCCCTCTATTTTTCTGAGTTCCATGTACCTATCCAGGAGTCTCTTAAAAGACCCCATCGTGTCTGCCTCCAACATCATCGCTGGCAGCTCATTCCACGCAATCACCACTCTCTGCGTAAAAAAAAAAACAACTTACCCCTGACATCTCATCTGTACCTACTTTCAAGCACCTCAAAACTGTGCCCTCTCATGCTAGCCATTTCAGCCCTGGGAAAAAGCCTCTGACTATCCACACAATTAATGCTTCTCATCATCTTATACACATGAGGTTGTTTAACAGGGAAGATACAAGCATGAATAGAAGATCCATGAATACTAGAATGGCAGTGATCACAATAGGATTGAGTTCAACTTGAAATTTGATAGGGAGAAAGTAAAGACTGATGTAGCAGTATTTCAGTGGAGTAACAGAAATTACAGTGATACGATAGAGGAGTTGGCTAAAGTAAATTGGAAGGAGATGCTAACAGAGGTGACAACAGAGCAGCATTGGCGTGAGTTTCTGGAAACTATGAGGAAGGTGCAGGACAGATGCATTTCAAAGCAAGGAAACATTCAAATGTCAAAATAGTACAACCATGGCTGACAAGGGAAGTCAAAGCTAATGTAAAAGCAAAAGAGAGGGCATACAACAACGCAAAAATTAGCGGGAAGAAATGAGGCCAGAGAAATAATAATGAGAGACAAGGGAATGGCAGAAAAAGTAAATAAGTATTATGCATCAGTCTTCACTGTGGAAGACACTAGCAGTGTGCCAGATGCTGAGGAGTGTGAAGGAAGAGAAATCAGTGCAGTTTAGTCACTGGCAAGGAAGACAAATGCAAAGTTAGTGTTCATTTTGGGAGAACTGGAATACAAAAACAAGAATGTAATGCTGAGGCTTTATAAGATACTGGTCAGACTGTACTTGGAGTATTGTGAGCAGTTTTGGGCCCCTTGTACAAGAAAAGATGTGCTGGCATTGGAGAAGGTCTAGAGGAGGTTCACAAGAATAATTCTGGGAATGAAAGATTAACATGAGCACTTGATGGCTCTGAGCCTGTGCTTGTTGGAATTTAGAAGAATGGAGAATATTGAATATTGAAATCCCTAGTTAGAGTGGATATGACAAGGATATTTCTTACAGTGGGGGAGTCGCACAGACTCAGAATAGATTGACATCCATTTAGAACCAAGATCAGGGAAAATTTATTTAAGGAGAGGGCAGTGAATCTGTGGAAGTCCTTGCCATAGACATCTTTGAGAGCCAAGTTATTTGGGATATTTAATGCAGAGGTTTGGTATTTAACGCAGTTTCGTGATAAATTGGGATGTCAGAGGTTACAGGGAGAAGGCAAAACGGGGTTGAGAGGGATAATAAATCAGCCATGATGCATAATGACTCAATGGGCCAAATGACCTAATTCTGCTCCTCTGTATGGTTTTAGTTAGATTCTATTGTTGGCGGTTGTTACCTGGTATTAGTATGGCAGTGGATGTCACTTGCTGTTACCATGAGTGTTGTTCTTGCCTTGCACCATGCTACATTTAGAAAGCATGAATGGGGTTGTACATTGCAATCATCAGAGAACATTTCACTCCAGAACTGCTGAGGATGATTGGACCTTTAAGGCATTGCCCTGTGAACTTCTCCAGTGACATTCTGGGGCTGGGATGATTCATCTCCAGCAACCACAGCCATCTTCCTTTGTGCACAGTATCAAGTGGAGTAGATAAAGGAGAAAACAAGTAGCTGTAACTTGCAATTCTGTCAGTATCTGACTCGGCAACATGCTCAGCTTAATGGAAGAAGTTGGCTTAAATTTAAAGTTGCTGTTTTACTTTTGTATTTTATCTCAATTTTTGCATGAGAGTCATTTAATATTTTAAAACAATGAAACAGCTTTAATTTAAAATTGTCCAATCTGTTAATGAGTTTTTAATTGCCTTTTATATATTGCAGGATGTAATCCAACAAACTAATATTTTAATCGACGAATTACTCCACCTCATTATTATGGTTGTTGGTAAGACTTCATTTTATTAATTAAAGGCTGAATGTAATGTACAAATGAGTCCATTTAGAGTTCCAGCTGAATCCAATTTAGTGAAAAGCAAGATGACGCACAAAGCATGTGTCGCATAAATTCAAACAAATAGATGATGGCTCATCCTAATGCTTCAGATTAACAACTTGTTTAAATATATCTGATAGGAAAAACAATAGCAGACTGTAAACCGGCATTAGAATATAAGAAATTGAGCAGGACTTACTATACTCAACAGCCCTCTTATGCTGATGCTGTAGAACATTAAATAGAGTTTGCTAAGTGGTCTCTCCCTTGAGCCTACTGTGTCATTAAATTTTTTAATATCTGATCAGTGACATCAACGCTACTTTGCTGCCTGGTTTCAATAACCTTTACTTGCATTAGGAATTGCTAGCATTGGATATATAAGCTCATCCACCACCATACTCTAAGCTACATATTTCCAGGTTCTCCATCCTCATTCTAACTCATCAGCTTAAACGGACAAACCTAACTATGCCAGTCTGTTCTTGCATCCATCATGAGTGAAAGATCCTCTTAGGTCTTGACTGTTAGTGCCCTCAAGAATCTTAAATTTTTCATTAAGAAGCTGTTAATTCTTCTAACACAACTACAGTCCCACCCCTTCAATTAACTTAATTAACCCTGGCACTGCTGCTATTACAGCTCCAGACGTTCCGGAGTTTGGATTTCAATTCTGATGCAATTCTATAAGGAGTCCTTGCCATTGAATGTGTGGGTTTCCCCTGGGTGCTCTGGTTTCCTCCCATAGTCCAAAGACTTACTGGGTGATTAATTAGTCATTGTAAATTGTCCCACGATTAAGTTGGGGTTTATCAGGTTTGTCGGGAGGTTGTTGGGACAGCGAAGGGCCTACTCTGTGCTGTATCGCTAAATTTAAAAGATAAATAAATACATAAAAATCTGTTGTGAATTGTCGGTATCGCAGATATTTCATCCTCAGTTAAGGGCACGAAAATTGAACTCGAGGATTAGTCTTACCAGAGCTATGTAGGCCTGTAAGACTACCCTATTTTATTTTTTGTTAAATCCCTTTGTGTCAATATTTCTTTTGGCTTGTTTGTAGGTAACGAGGGAATAGTGTTCTGATTTTGTTTCCTGAGTGAAGATGCTGAGATCCCTGTGTTCATCAACAATCTACAATCTCTGTAAACAGACTTCTGGTTTTATATTCTTTCAAGACTCCCACATTTCCCCAGATTATATTCAATCTGCAAGATTTTTTTAGCCTCTTTTTTAATCAATTAGCATACACTTGAGAGGCAGATGACTCTTGGCCTGCAGAACTATTTGGTGTAGGCTCTAATGTGTTAGATGCAGAATTTATGTAACATTTTAATTGCAGTCCAAGTTTTCTATACTGAATCATAAACAGTGAAAATGGGCCCTTTGTCCCAACTGGTCCATACTAACCAAGGTCAACATCTAAGCTGGTCTCATTTGCCCTTATCCTTCTGATCCTTTCCTGCATACCTTTTAAATGTTGTTAATGTACCTGCCTCAACCACTTTCTCGGGCAGCTTAGTCCATGTACTAACCACTCTCTGGGTGAAAAAGTTGCTCTTCAGGTTTCTATTAAAGCTTTCCTTTTCTCCTTAAACCTTTGCACTCTAATTCTTGCAACACATGCTGGAGGAACTCAGCCGGCCAGGCAGAATCTATGGAAAAGAGTTCAGTTGATGTTTTGGACCAAGCCACTTCATCAGGTCTGGAGGAAAAAAGTTGAGGAGTCAGTGTAAGAAGGTGGGGTGATGGGAGGAAAAAAACACAAAGTGATAGGTGAAACCAGGAGGCCAGGGGGAGGGGTGAAGTAAAGAGCTAGGAAGTTGATATGTGAAAGAGATACAGGACTGGAGAAGGGGGAATCTGATAGGAGAGGACAGAAGGCCATGGAAGAAAGAAAAGGGGGAGGAGCACCAGAGGTCGGTAATGGGCAGGCAAGGAGATAAGGTGAGAGAGGGAAAAGGGGAATGGTGAAGGGTTGGGGGAGGGGGAATTACTGGAAATTCGATGTTCATGCCATGAGGTTGGAGGCTGCCCAGACAGAATATAAGGTGTTGCTCCTCCAACCTGAGTGTGGCCTCATCATGACAGTAGAGGAGGCCATGGACGAATGGACAAGGGAGTTACGTGGGAAGTGATTCTGCAGAAAGCAGAAAGTAGACGGGGGGTGGGGGGGAATGTGCTTGGTGGTGGGAACCTATTGGAGATGGTGGAAGTTACAGTGAATTATGTGCTGGACATGGAAGCTGGTGGGGTGGTAGGTGAGAACAAGAGGAGCCCTATCTCTGGTGGGGTGCGGGAGGATGGACTAAGGCAGATGTGTGCGAAATGGAAGTGATGCAGTTGAGGGCAATATTGTTTGTGATTGGAATGGTTGGATTTCCAGCATCTGCAGATTTTCCCTTGTTTTCAATTGGAATTGTGCCATTTCCAATAGGATCCCCTCACCAAGCACATCTTTCCTCTCTCCCCCCCCCCCCCCCCCCCCCAATTTTCTGCTTTCCGCAGGGATCAGCAATGCCTTATATGTTGGAGGAGCAATGCCTTATATTCTTCTGGGCAGCCTCTAACCTGATGGCATAAACATCAAATTCTTGAACTTCCGGTCATGCCCCCGTCCCCCCCACCTTCACCATTCTTATTAATATTTCTCTCTGTCACCTTATCCCCTTACCTGCCCATCACCTCCCTCTGGTGCTGCTCCCCCTTTTCTTTCTTCCATGATCTTCTGTCCTGTCCTATCAGATACCCTTCTCCAGCCCTGTATCTCCTTCACCAATCAACTTCCCAGCTCTTTACTTCACCCCTCACCCCCACTCCTGTTTCACCTATCACCTTGTGATTCTTCCTCTTCTACCCCACCCTTCTTACTCTGACTCCTCATCTTATTTCCCCAGTTCTGATGAAAGGCCTTGGCCCGAAACATTGACTGTACTCTTTTTCATGATGCTGCCTGGCCAACATTTTGTGTGTGTTGCTTCGATTTCCAGCATCTGCAGATTTTCTCTTGTTTGTGATGACTCTGGTTGTTGTTTCCACATCCTGGGAAATTGTTTGGAGGTGAGTGAGCTGAGCTCAACGTTTGAAATGTGAATGGGGCTTTTCAGAACTTCTGACAGACTTGAGGTGTTGCGAAGTTACTTGTTTGGAGGTGAGGGAGGTGAGCACAAGCTCTGAGATTTTGGAACTTTTTAGTGGGCTTGAAATACTGTAGTTTATTAGGGATTTGGCAAAGTTCTATAAAAAGAAGTTGGGTTTAAGCGAAGTGATCATTGTGTGAGTGAGCAGTGTCAGAGAGGAGCCCCCCAGGACTTTGGCAAGAAGAGGTGGAGGCAAAGGTAAGTTCTGGTAAGCTTCACACACAAAATGCTGGTGGAACACAGCAGGCCAGGCAGCATCTATAAGGAAAAGCACTGTCAGGACGAAGGGTCTCGGCCTGAAACGTCGACAGTGCTTCTCCTTATAGATGCTGCCTGTCCTGCTGTGTTCCACCAGCATTTTGTGTGTGTTGTTTGAATTTCCAGCATCTGCAGATTTGCTCGTACTTTCTGGTAAGCTTCCTTTCTTTGCCTAGCTAAAAAAGTGAGAGACCTCCAGTCTGCCTGATAGCTAAATCTGCGTGAACTCATTACTCAGGGAACTGGAGCTGAAGTTGGATGACCTTCAGCTCATATGTCCAAATAAGGAAGTGATAAATAAAAGCTACAGTGAGCTAGTCACCTCTAACTTGCAGGAGGCAGGTAGCTGGGTGACTGTCAGGACAGGGAGAGGGAAAGGGAATAGGCAGATTGTGCAGAGTACCCCTATGGCTGTTCCCTTCAATAACAGGTATAACACTTTGGGTACTTTTTGGTGGGGGTGGGTGATTAACCTATCGAGGAAAGCCACAGTGACCAGGTAACTAGAACTGAGCCTGGTTCAGAAAGGAATGGGGGAGAAGAGGAGTGTTAGTGGTGATAGGACATTTAGTAGTTAGGGGAGCAGACTGGAAGTTCTGTGGACGTGAACAAGACTCTTGGATGGTATGTTGTCTCCCAGGTGCTAGGGTCAGGGATGTTTCAGATCAGGTCCACAGCATTCTAAAGGGAGAGGGTAAGCAGCCAGAAGTTGTGACTTACCGACATAGACAGGAAAGAGAATGAGGTTCTGAAAAGAGAATATTGGGAGCTAAGTAGGAAGCTGAAAAGCAGAACTCAATGCTAGTAATCTCAGGATTGCTGCCTGTGCCACGTGCCAATGAAGGTTAGAACAAGATGATGTGGTAAATGAATATGTGACTGAGGAATTTGTGCAGGGGCATGGTTTTGGATTTGTGGATCATTGGGATCTCTTCTGGGGAAGTATGACATGTGCACAAAGGATGGGTTACTCCTGAACTTGAGAGGGAGTAATATCCTTGTGGGCAGGTTTGCCAGAGCTGTTGGACAAGGTTTAAACTAGTTTGGCAGGGAGATGGGAATCAGTGACAGGGCAGAGGATGGGGCATTTGGTGTACAGCTACTTGTAGTTGTAGCTTATGAGTAATGGCAGGCAGTTAATGGAATAAAATTGCTGTCAATGGAAAGGGTTGAAGTTTTGTCTATTTTTGTGCAGGAAGTATCAGGAACAAGTATGATCAACTTGCAACATGGTTCAGTGCACGGGACTATAGGATTGTGGCCATTACGGAGATTTACCTGTCACAAGGCTGCTGGATGTTCTGGGTTTTAGTTGTTGCAAAAGGGACAGGGAAGGAAGTAAAAAAGGTGGGAGAATGACACAGCTAATCAGGAATGGTAACACAGCTGCACAAAGGGAGGACATCCTGGAGGTAATGGAGGGGTTTTCTATTGAATCATTGTGGATAGAAGTCAGAAACAGGAAGGAAGTGTTCACTCTATTAGGAGTATTCTGTAACCCCCCCTGCCCCCCCCCCCCCACAATAACAGAAGGAACACTATAGGACAGATTGGTGAGTAGAATTTGGAAAGGTGCAAAAATATCAGGGTTGTTCTCGTGAGTGACCTTAACTTCCCTGATAGTAATTGGCACCTCTTTCGTGCAAAGGATTTAGATGGGGTAGAATTTGGTAGCTGTGTGCAGGAAGGATTCCGGACACAGTATGTAGACGTGCTGACTAGAGAAAAGATCAAATTGGATCTGGTTCTAGGCAACAAACCTGATCAGGTATCAGATCTCTCTCAGAGACACTAACTACAACTCCCTGACCTTTACCATGTGGTTGGACAGGGATAGGAGCAGACAGTATGGGAACATATTTAATTAAGGGAGAGGAAATTATGATGTGATTAGGCAGGAACTTGGGAGCATAAATTGCAAACACCTAAAATGTGGAAGTTGTTTAGAGAGCGCTTGTATGGGGTTTGAGATAGCTTTGTTCCCTTCAAGCAGGGAAAATACGGTAGGGTGAAGGAACCATGGTTGACAAGAGATGTGGGACATCTTGTCAGGAAGAAGGAGAAAGCTTCCTTAAGATTTAGTAAGCAAAGATCAGACAAGACACAGGAGAGTTACAATGTCATCAGGAACAAGCTTAAAAATGGCAAAGGAGAGCTAGAAGGGTGCATAAGATGGTCTTGGTGAGTAAGATTAAGGAAAACCACTGTGTTCGACAAGTATATCAAGAGCAAGAGGATGAGCAGAGTGAGGGTAGGATCGTTCAGGGAAAGAAAAGAAAATGTGCCTGGTGTTGGAGGAGGTAGGGAATGTCCTTTATGAATATTTTGCTTAGATATTAACTAGTGAGAGGGGCCATGACGTTTGTGAGTACAGTGTAAAACAGGCTACCGTGCTGGAACATGTCAGTGTTAAGAAGGAGGATAAGCTGGAACCTTAGAAAAACATTCGGAGAGACAAGACCCTGGGGCTGGATGGAATATACCTCAGGTTGCTATGGGAAGTGAGGGAAGAGACTGCTGCACCTTTGGCAATGATCTTTGTGTCCTCACTGATCACCGGACCAGTTCCACTTGATTGGATGATTTACAAATGGCTTGCCCATAGAAGGCAGAGTGTTTTAAGTGAGCAAGGTGTTCTGTAGGGATCTGTCTGGGGCTTTTCTCTTTGGGCCAAACAAAAATGAGTGGTGACTTGACAAGGGTGTAGGTAGAGGCAGGTAAATTAGGGACATTAAATATAATCTTAAAGAGGCACATTTATGATGGAAAAAAATGTAGGGCTTTGTAGGAGGGAAGGGTTAGATTGATCTAGGGTACGTTATAAGATCAACACAAAAATCATGGGCCAAAGGGCCTGTATCTTGCTGTGTGATTCTATGTTAAGACTGTATGCTTTCATCTTAACTATGCCTCTAATTGATATTCTATTCTTTTAACCTGTTGGCATATCAGTTTGAATACCAACCTTCCACCATCATAGACTAATAAGTTTGCATCTTGTTTCCATGCAGGGGAGAGGTATGTGCCTGGAGTAGGCCATGTGATGAAAGATGATGTCACTCTAAGAGAGGTGATCCATTTACTGTGTATTGAACCAATGCCTCACAGTGAACTGGCAAAATTATTACCTGAGAATGTGAGTGTACCCAGCTCATCAAATATTTTTCTTGACACTTAGAGCTGTGTATTTAAAGTAGGGCAAAGATAGTACTTCCATTGATATTGACCATTTGTCAACTCATGCTGCTTCAGAGTATTTGAAAGCAGTTGAATTCCTATCAGACCATATGACATTGGAGCATAATTGTTGCTTCTGGGGCGCCACCGACAAGGCAACTTGTGCTTGCAGATGTAATGGATACCATCAAGTACTTCTGTTTCAGTCTGCTACAGCTGAGAACCACAACTACATCTAAGGTCTGTACAGGTAGTAACATCATTTTAATGTGACTTTAAAAAATTGATCATTACTTAAAATTGACAGAACTTGAACAGACTCTGGTCATGGATTCCCTTTCAGATAGTAGAAGAGGGGATGCCAAGTTGAACTAATAGTTCATTTAAAGAAGCACATCTTTTGATTTCCAATACCAACCATCTCGTTTGCAAGTGTACAGTCTTTGGTAAATGAAATTGAAGTTCTCAGCTAAGGTGCTGTATCAGAGGAACATTAGGACCACTTGCCTCTTTTGTTTCACTGAATCTTGGTTAACCCTTTGCATTCTGAATGCAGCGATTGAGATCAATGGGTTCACAATACACCACCAAGATAGGACTGCTGAGTCTTTGAAAAGCAGGGGAGGAGGACTGTGCTTCATGATCAACTCTTTGTGGTATATAAATGTGGCAGTGGTATCCCAGACCTGTTCACCATACCTGGAAAACCTCACAATCAAGTGTAGTCCATTTTACCTCCATGTGAGATTTCAGCAATCATTCTGGTTGTAGTGTACATTCCACCTTAGGCTAATGAAAAACAGTCTCTAGACAAACTGAGCAATGAAAGAGCACATCCTGATGCCTTACCCATCTTTTTGGGTCTTCAACTGGGCCAACTTGAAGAAGTCTCTGTTACCAACAAATCACTTGTAGTACCAGCGGAAACAATACACTGTTATATCACCATCAAAGAGTGCTTACCATGCTATTCCATGCCCACACTTTGGATAGTCTAAACACCTGGCTGAGTATAGGCAAAAACTGAAGACTGTAGCACCGGTAGTCAGGACCAAAAAAGTATGGACAAGGAAGGCACAGGAGCATTTACAGACTGCTTTGAATCGGTGAACTGGACAATACTCAGGGATTCATTTTCGAGTCTGAATAAGTACGCCACAGCTGTCACTGTCTTCCTTGGATAATTATGTGCCTACAAGAATGTACTGTACATACCCAAATCAAAAGCCATGGATGAAGCAGAAAGTTCATAGTCTACTGAGGAATAGATCTGTGGCACTGAAGTCTGGCAACCTAGGTCTCTATAAGAAAACCAGGTATGATTTGCAGAGGGTTATTCAAGAGCTAAGGAACAATTCTGAGCAAGGTTGGAAATGACATCAACTCTGGCAGAGTTTGCTGGCCATTACTTCCTACAAAGCAAAACCCAACATCATGAATGGCAGCAGTGTTTCACTCCCAAGCAAACTCAACACCTTTTTTGCATACTTTGCAAGGGAGAATAAAACTACGCCTATGCAAGTCCTTACAGCACCCGGTGACCCTGTGATCTTTATCTCGGAGGCCCTCTTTCAAGAGGGTGAACCCTTGCAATGCAACAGGCCCTGACCGGAGTACCTGGTAAGGCTCTGAGAACCTATCCAACCGTCTGGCGGTGGTCTTCAAAGACAATTACAATCTCTCATTGCAACAGTCGGAAGTTTTGACCTGCAGTAATTATACCAGAAGAGTAGTGTGAGCTGCCTTAATGACTATCGTCCAGTAGCTCTCACATATACTGTGATGAAGTGCTTTGAGATGTTGGTTATGGCTAGAATCAACTCCTGCCTCAGTAAAGACCTGGACACACTGCAAATTGGAAGTCCACAGTCTGTGCTGATTGGAAATAACATCTCCATCTCACTGAAATCAACACTGAGCACTTCAGGGATGTCTGCTTAGTCCATTGCTTAGTCTACACCAGGAGTCACCAACTTTTTTTGCACCATGGACCGGTTTAATATTGACAATATTCTTGCGGACCTGGGGGGGGGGGGGGGGGGTGTTAATCACGACCAGAATATAGGTGATAAGTCAACTATAAGTCATTTATAAGTGGCTAATACACTTAATTTAGTTTCTAAAAGGATTTATCTAATGAATTTAATATTAAACACACAGCGCATATTTTCCTCTCATGAATATATAGTGATAAGTCAATTATAAGTCACTTATAAGTCAATAGCATCATAGCATTTTAAGTAATGTTTGGATATTAAACACACAGCGCATATTTTCCTCGTATGAACATATAAAATCATTGCAACACACCAATATCACTGAATCAGTGGGAGCCCTGGGCTTGTTTCCCTGCAACAAGACGGTCCCATCGAGGGATGATGGAAGACAGCGATACTCGAAGGGGGTTCTCTATGTCTAGTCTATTCCGCAATTTAGTTTTCGTTGCATTCATTGCTGAAAACCCTGTTTCGCAGAGATATGGTGTTGGAAATGGAAGCAATGTTTTCAGTGCTTTTGTGGCTATCTCAGGATATTCAGCCTTGACTTTGATCCAGAATGTCGGCAGAGATGTTATGTCAAACATACTTTTCAGCCCACCGTCATTTGCAAGCTCGAGGAGTTGATCTTCTTCTCGTGCTGACATGGATGATTCACCGGGGACATTCACAAATGGGTCACGGACCCATTCCTTTGCACGTCTTGGGTCATTTGTGGTTGGGAAGTAATGCTCGAATTCTGTCGCCAGCTAAGATAGGTGATCACGCACCAGCTGTGAGAAGGACTATGCAGCCTCAGTCTCTCCCAAAATCCCAGCTAATGTTGGGAACATGTCAAATATACCCCAGTCCACTTGCCGTCCCCACAGTTCCAGTTTGGCTTTGAAAGCAGACACCTTATCTGCCAACTTGAAGACAGTTGTCATTCTCCCCTGAAGTGACAAATTGAGTTAATTGAGCAGGTTGGAAGATGTCACACAGATAATCGAGTTTTGTATCCACTCCTCGTCGCTGAAGTGTGCTGCCAGTGGTGACTTTTTTCCTGAAAGAAATCTCTGTAGTGGCTCTTTTAGTTCAAAAACCCTGGCCAGGGCTCTCCTCCTTGAAAGCCACCTGACTTCAGTGTGTAAGAGAAGGCGTTTGTGCTCTGCATCCATTTCCTTGCTTGCTCACATTTTTTCTGCTCAAAAAACTCAATGGGTTTGTCTTTAAGTACAGGGTGCTTGGACTCAAGGCGCTGAAGCAGTTTTGAGGGCTTCATTGTCTCATTAGACAGCTTGTCTCCACATATCACATACAGGGGGCTTGGAGCATACAAGTCACCGGTCACATTAAAGCCATATTTTATGTACAATTCATCGTATTTTCTGTTGAAGGAAGCTTTTTTTTGCAGTCGGCCTCAGCTGTCTCTGCATTATCTTCGTTAGGCCTTTTCCAAAGAAACTCTCAAGCGACGTTTTTTTTTACTCATCAAGTAGTTGTAGGTTAATGACCGACTGATGACCTCACATGGGTAATGACCTCGCATGCATAATAACCTCAAGTGCATTCAAGTTCAACAGTGACAGGGAATGAGGAAAAGTGCAGCTAACTCATATCGTTTCAAATCGCCAAATCATATCGTTTCCTCGCGGCCTGGTGGTTGGGGACCACTGCTCTATACCCAAGAGTGTATGGTTAGGCACCTCTCAAATGCCATCTATAAGTTTGCTGACAAAAGCTATTGTTGGCAGAATCTCAAATGGCGACAGGAGGATGTGAAGGAGCAAGATACACCAGATAGTTGAGTGGTGTTGCAGTCAACATCAGTAAGACCAAAGAGCTGATTGTGGACTTCAGAAGGGTTAGGATGAGGGAATGCACCGTTCCTCGTAGAGGCATCAGAAGTGAAAATAGTGGGCAATTTCAAATTCTTGGTTGTCAATATGTCCAAGGAGCTGACCTGGACCCATCATATCGATGCAGCTATAAAGAAGGCAAGACGGCATCTATATTTCATTAGGGGTTTGAGGAGATTTGGTTTGTCACCAAAGGCACTTGCAAATTTATATAAATCTAACTGTGGAGAGCATTCTAACTGGCTGCATCACCGTCTGGTATGGGGGGAAGTGTGGGGGCTACTGCACAAGAGCGAAGTAAGCTGCAGAGAGTTATAAACTTAGTCAGCTGTATCCTGGGCAGTAACCTCTGTAATATCCAGGACTTCTTCAAGGGGTAGTGCCTCAAAAAGGTGGTGTCCAACATTAAAGACCCCCATTAGCCAGGACATGCCCTCTTCTCATTGCTACCATCAGGAAGGAGGTACACACTCAACAATTCAGAAACAGCTTCTTCCCCTCTGCCAATGGATTTCTGAGTGGTGTGTCATTGATCCCATGAACACTACCACATTATTACTTTTTTTGCACTCATTTAACTATTTAATATAGTGATACTGTGGTTCATTTTTCTCTCTACTATGTATTACATTTTATTGCTGCCGCAAAATCAGCAAATTTCACGACATATGCTGATGATATTAAACTTGATTCTGATAATTAGGCTATTCGGCCCATTGAGTCTGCTCCACCATTCCATGGCTGATATATTATCCCTCTCAATCATGTTTTCCTACCTTTGATGTCCTGGCTAATCAAGAACCTATCAACCTCCACTTTAGGTACACCCAATGACTTGGCCTCCGCAACTATCTGCTGCATTGAATTCCACAGATTCACTACCCTCTGGTTAAATAAATTCTTACTCATCACTGGTCTAAATGGGGTCCCTTTATTCTGAATCTGTGCCCTCTGGTCCTAGTCTTCCCCAATATAGGAGACATCTTCTCAACATCCACTCCATCTAAGCCTTTCAATATTCAGTAGATTTCGATGAGATCTCCCTTCATTTTTCTAAACTCCAGCAAGTACATGCCTAGAGCCATCAAATGCTTTTCATGCATTTACTCTCTTATTTGCAGAATGATTCTGTGAACCTCTTCTAGACCCTCTCCAATGCCAACACATCTTGTTTTAGATAAGGGGCCCAAAACTGCTCACAATACTGCAAGTGAGGCCTCACCAGTGCCTTATAAAGCTTGCTTTTATATTCTAGTCCTCTCGAAATGAATGCTGGCATTGCATTTTCCTTCCCCACCACTGACTCAACCTGCAAGTTAACTTTCAGGGAATCCTGCACAAGGACACCCAAGTCCCTTTGCACCCCTGATTTTTTTTTGTTGAAATTTTTCCTCATTTTGAAAATTGTCTATTCCTTCATTTCTTCTACCAAAGTGCATGACTATACACTTCTCTACACTATATTCCATCTGCCACTTCTTTGCCCATTCTCCTAATCTATTTTAAGTCCTTCTGCAGACTCAGTCCTTCTGTAGACTCACTACTTCCTCAACATTGCCTGTCCCTCCAGATATCTTCATATTGTCTGCACACATGGCCACAAAGCCATCTTAAACAGAACAGATTTGACATTGCTAATTCTCCCACTAACCTTGCCCCTTTGTCACTCCTCCTTGTTCTATCCTGGTCCAGTTTCTCCCGTAGTTCACACAGTTTGCCCTCCTATTCTGCAGTTCTTGGGAGTTCACCATTTACACACCCCAACAGTAAAACAATCACTAGCTTGGTTAATAAAAACAATCCCTTCAGTTAATGTGCTCTACTGGTTTATAATTCATACACCAAATAAATTGGATGCTAGATTTAAGGACTGGACAGCTAAAGGAATAACAGTTCTTTGCAACGTAATGAAAGAAGGATAATTATATCTGAGGAAGAAAGGACAACAATATGGAGATATCAATGGAAGTGTACCAATTCACAGAAATGGAGGGAGTTTGGATGGGAAAAACTTGATAAGATATTTTATTACACCCTCTCAGAATTCCCATTATGATAGTAACCTCCCTGTTTGCTGGAGAAATTGTGGAAATCAAAATGCAGATCATTATCATATTTTTTGGGACTGCCCTGTTATCAAGAACTATTGGAGGAGGATACACATTGCCCTACAAGACATCTTTAAATGTGAAATACCCTTGGAAAGTAAGACCATATATTTTGGATATATACCTCAAGAATGGTTGAAAAGAGATAAATATTTAATGAATATACTGTTGGTGGCTGGTAAAAAGACTTACTAGGAAATGGTTATCACAGGAGAGCCCAACTTTAAATACATGGATGGAAATTACAATGGACATTTACAAAATGGAGAAGATAACAGCATCTGTTAATCATAAGCTGGAACAATTTGATTCATGCTGGGAAAATTTGGTTTAACTACATAATGCCTCATAGGCCTGATTTGATTCTCACAAATCAATGAATCTGTTGTAAAAAAAAGATCACTCCCTACTTGTACATAGTTCTTTCCTTTTGCTTGTTTTTTCTTTCCACTCTTTTCTATAAGTGTATACCCCAGATAAATACTTTGTGGAGATTTTGTGATATATATGATTATATGATATATATGTACAATGTCTGAAATACATCTTATGGAAATGTTTGTTTGATGAACTTCAATAAAAAAATAAATTACAAAAAAAAAAATAAAGATTCACAGACATTCCAAACAGCTTAGTTTATTTTCACACACTGTTACATCGGTTTGTAGACAACAGAACGATCCCAAAAGACCCGAGGGACAGTTTGGGGTGTCCTAAAATAATGCCTGGGTTAGTGGGAGCCAATGTAAACACTCAGTTTGGCTTTGCTGAGAGCTGTTGATGGTGAATAGTTATATTTGAAAGTTAACAACAAAGTGTGTCATGGAAAAAGTATATTTGTAAATTTTGTACATCAAAATCAGAATTAGGTTTATTATAACCGGCATGTGTTGTGAAATTTGTTAACTCAGCAGCAGCAGTTCAATGCAATACATAATCTAGCAGAGAAAAAAATAACAGTAATAAATAAACAAGTAAATCAATTACGTATATTGATTACAAAAAAAGTGCAGAAACAAAAATAGTGTATATTTTTTAAAAAGTAGGTAGTGTCCAAAGATTCAAAGTCCATTTAGGAATCAGATGACAGAGGGCAAGAAGCTGTTCCTGAATCGCTGAGTGTGTGCCTTCAGGCTTCTGTATCTCCTACCTGATGGTAACAGTGAAAAAAAGGGCATGCCCTGGGTGCTGGAGGTCCTTAATAATGGACACTGCCTTTCTGAGGCACCGCTCCCTAAAGATGTCCTGGGTACTTTGTAGGCTAATGCCCAAGATGGAGCTGACTAGATTTACAACCTTCTGCAGCTTCTTTTGGTCCTGTGCAGTAAGTAGCCCCTCCATACCAGACAGTGATACAGCCTGTCAGAATGCTCTCCACGGTACAACTATAGAAGTCTGAGTATATTTGTTGACATGTTTGTTTTCATTTGTCTGTAAACATTTATTTTCTTCATTTTTGGGCAGGTTTTGCTCTTTAGCATTAAATAAAACCCCTTGCACTAACATGCTTTTATGGCTTATGAGCTGTTTTATTTTCAACTGGTGACCCTTGTCAGGCACACTTACCACACGTGATAATGAAGTGTGACACCATCAGAGGTAGTAATGGGGGAACAAAGACATGATGGATGAACTTAAGTATTTTGTGTCAGTTTTCACTGGAAGACTAGCAATATGCCAGATATTCGAGAGTGTCGAGGCAGTGAGTGCAGTTGTGAAGCTAAAAGATCGGAAAGGGTAGTGAACTACACCCCAGGGTTCTGAAAGAGGTAGCTGAAGAGATTGCAGGAGACATTAGTAGTTATCTTTCAAGAACCACCAGATTCTGGAATGGTCCCTTGCAAATGTTACTCCACTCTTTAAGAGGTGAGGGAGG
The DNA here is from genome assembly GCF_048418815.1 of Hemitrygon akajei. Classification (NCBI taxonomy): domain Eukaryota; kingdom Metazoa; phylum Chordata; class Chondrichthyes; order Myliobatiformes; family Dasyatidae; genus Hemitrygon; species Hemitrygon akajei. The sequence goes on from NC_133126.1 coordinate 100,256,334, forward strand.
CAGGCAGAAGAAAAAACATAGGCCACTTAGCCTAACCTCAGTGGTTGGAAATCCATGATAAACAATGATGTTTCAGATTTCTTGGTGGCACATAATGAAGTAGGTCAAAGTCATCATTGTTTCCTGAAGGGGAAATCTCACCTGTCAAATCTGTTGCAATTGTAATCGCACCCTGAATTAAAATTCCAGTTTATTATTGTACTTAATACCTGTTACGTTTGGTGTTTTTTTTTTGGCTTTGGATGTAAATCGGTGCCAATGTTACTCATTGCCGGCTGCTTTAATGAAGGAAATAGGAATTTGTTAGAGTCCTGATAAAGGGTTTCAGCCCAAAAAGTTGACTGTCCATTTTCATTCATAGATATTGTTTGACCTGATGAGTTCCTCCAGCGTTTTGTGTATTAGGGTAGAAATGTAAGCCAGTTTGATGTGACTGTATCTCCAATCTATATGTTTTTTGTATCTGTTACTGTCCTGTGTGATGACACTGTTTTGGGAGAATATTAGGTACAATTTTAAATTCTGTGAGTGATGTAAATGATCATCATCGTGAAAATGTAATTATTATCAACCACCTTTTGGGGGAAGCATTCAAAAATGCCATTTCTGTGTTCAAAATGTTTTTACAGGAGAACAATGAAACTGGTTTGGAAAAAGTTATACATCAAGTTGCTACATTTAAGTAAGTCGAAACTTCCGTACAATATACTAGTATAATTATTTGAGCAAAGACTAATTGTTTTGGTCTAATGTGCTGTTTTAGTTATTGAAAAATTAAATTTTCTCAGTTAAAAGTCATTTTCTTTTTGGAAAATTAGAAATATTTTCATTCACAGGTACTCTAAAATGTTGCTTCCACATACTTTAGGACTTTCAACTCCCTCATTAAGATATGTTCTTGATCAATAGAAGAAAGGTCACCAGAGACAGTTCCTTTCAGAGTAATTATGCTGTGGGTGCATCTCATCAACCAGCTTCCAACTGTTTGTTATAATCCATAGGCTAGAAATTTATATGGAGCTGTTCTATTGCTTTCAATGCAAATTTGAGCTCAGGTTTGAGAAAGTTCCTTCCTATCACTAAAACACAATGTAGTTGACCTTTATAGATTTTTTAAAATCTTCTCCAGCATGTCAGATTGGATCTGCAAAGTTTCAGCTTTACAGAGTGACCTTTGTTGAGGTGACTGATTGGAATCAATTTCTGCTCAGAATTCCCAAAAGCAAAGTCAACTCACATTTGCATCCTCAAAGTGCTTGTAACTGTTATGGGTATTGGAGGACTGACTGTACACACACTCCACAGAAAGAGTTTCATGACTGCTGTTCTCTCTCTAGAAAACCAGGGTTAACTGGGCATGGTGTTTATGAGCTGAAGCCAGAATGTCTGAAGCATTTCAATCTGTTTTTCTACCATTACTACAAGTCACAACAAACGAAGGTAAGTTCTCTTTGGTTATAGTTTGCTTGAAGGTTAAAAATTGTTACCAGTATTCCATTGGATAATTTAAGTATTCTAATTGAGTGAACTTAAGTTTTCATAACTGTCCATGAATAAAGGATTAATTAATTTAGCCAAAGTACAGTTTAAGTAAGTATATTAGAATAAAGATAATGGCAAAAAATATCAACAAGTTGACCTAAGAATGTCGCATTATATCCAAAAGAGTGGTGAAAGCAGTAAAGAGTTCTTTACAAGGGAAGATTAATGAAGTAAATGGATCTTTCTGAAACAGGAATGATGAATAAATGTATGATTCTTTGGATAAATTTGTGCATTTGTGAAAGCATTTGTTTTTACTAAGTTTCTTTATCTCAGAGGTTTCAAAGTTATATTTAATGTCAGAGAAATGTATACAATATACATCTTGAACTTCTTTCTTCGCAACCATCCACAAAAACAGAGTGGTGTCCCAAAGAATGAATGACTGTTAAATGTTAGAAACCCAAAGCCCCTCCCCAGCTCCCCCCTCCCCTGCATAAGCAGCAGCAAAACAATGATCCTCCTCCCCCACCAGCAAAAAAGCATCGGCGCCCCCCCACCAAGCACTCAAGCATGTGGCAAAGCATCAGTAATGTCACAGACTTGCAGAACCCCAAGGACTACTCGTTCACCCAGTAATTCAACATACTACAGGCTCTCTCTCTCTCCCTAATAAGGGAAAAAGAGGTGTCCCCGTTTCACAGCAAGAGGGGAGACAAAACAAACAACTCGCTGATTTACGATGTTAAAATTCTGTTGTGTCACTTTTTCCTAGCTCTGTGCCCAAAGAACTTGGATCTCTGGGCATACAGCCAGCAGCCAGCTTGCTGCTTTCGATCTTCCGTCTCCCCCAACACACCGATTTCCTGTGGAGGCATCATCTTCAAGTTGCATGCTAGTCAAAAACTCAAAACCCATACTTAATTATTGGGGTAATTTATGTGGCCTTCGTCGGTCGTGGTTGACCATGGGTACTGCGCCTCTGGTAGTCACTGGTTCATCGAGCAGCATTGACTGTGGCTCTTGTGGCCGATCCTGGAATTGCAGGCTCTGCCACAGTTGCTGCATGTGTAGGGCGTCGTGGAATTGCTGTCTGCTGTGCTCTCCGTTTAGCTCTCCGCTCCTCAAACTGACTTGGGTAATTTACAGTCACATTAAATCATAGTAATTAGCATGGTAGCGCCTTTGAGATAGTGAACGAAACTGAAACACCAAGGAAATGTACAAACACTGCATAAACAGTCCCCAAGGCCAAGATCAATCTGTAAAGTGTGAATTTAACTTCTGCACCACTGTGCTTGATGTACTGCCCATGTATGTTAAGGTTATTAGATGCACCTTGTATTGTTTCCACCTCTTGATGTTACACAATTGTGACTTATTGATAAAGTAACATTCAATATGCTCAGAAAGGAGTTGCAATTTCTTGCTCAGTATGTTAGTCTTAATTGAAAGCAAACCTTTCCATAAGGCCATAAGATGTGGGAGCAGAATTAGGCCATTTGGCCCACTGAGTCTGCTCCACTATTTCATCATGGCTGATCCATTTTCCTCTCAGCCCCAATCTCCTGCCTTACCTTTGGTATCACTTCATGCCTTGACCAATCAAGAATCTATCTACCTCTGCCTTAAATAGACACTTGGCCTCCACAGCTGACTGTGGCAACAAATTCCGCAGATTCTTCACTCTTTGGCTTTCGAACGATTAATTGAACAATCACAATTAAGATGCTTAAAATCACAAACTATTCCAATGGACCTTTCCAGCCTGACAAAGGCTGCCAAAATTTAATATGATTACAAATTTTATTATTGAGAGATATAAAAATTGTTATTTCAATATTCCAGTACTAAGTTTCATTATTTGTCTATTTATTAAAGGCTGAGGAAGAGCAGAAAAAAAAGAAAAAACAAACCAACAGCGATGAAGGTAATTCAGGTTTAAATTTCTATTTAAGGATGCCATTTGAAGCTTGTAGTTTTATATTATACATTGTGGTAGCCAGCATCAGTAAAGTTGTTGAGGTTAAATATTATAATAGTTTAGCTCCAGGAGAAATGGGCAAACATCATAGAGTAGCAGTTCAATCGCAGGTGCAACTGCTCTTTGCAGTTCACGTGAACATAATACTGTAAGGGACTTCAATTAAATAATAGTTGAATACTGAATCTAATATTTCCTTCTTGTTTACCACAATTGTGGGATGCATTATTTAATCAAGCAAGCTTGTTCTGAACGACTGCTGCAAACAAATAAAAATTCTTGGTTATATAGGTGGGTTTACCCAATATTGTTGGATGGTCTGAGGATTTGGAGTACAGTTGATCTGCAGCACAAAGAATAACAGAATAAATGACGTAGTGAAATGAACTCAAGCACCATTGACATTGGTTGACATTGCACAGTTCATGATGGTTCAGCAGGATAGGGATTGAGGAAATGAGCAGGACCTTGACAGATGAAAATTTAGTTTGGTAAATTTTGAAAAAGTATTCGAAATGGGAGATCAAGAGGGCAGATATATTCTGGTAAGGGGGAATATAGACAGAAATTCAGTTACTCCATTGAATATATGTGCACCCCCAGGAAGTGACATTAGTTACGTTCAGAAAATTACTAATACAGTCGGCCCTCCTTATCCGCGAGTTCCGCATGCGTGAATTCAACCAACCGCAAATCCAGAAAACCCAGAAGTGCTCTCCCAGCACGTTGTACGAGCATGTATAGACATTTTTTCTTGTCATTATTCCCTAAGCAATACAGTATAACAACTAGTTTACATAGCATTTACATTGTATTAGGTATTATAAATAATCTAGAGATGATTTAAAGTATACGGGAGGATGTGTGTAGGTTACTGTGGATCGGAATTGAAAAAAATCGGAATTCTCTTACTATGTAAGTTGGAACAGATACATCCGGTATTATTTAGTGTTAGTTAGTCAAACGTTAGTCTTAGTATATAGTATATATTTTACCTTTCTATGCATATAAAACACTTAAGAACGTATATTTCAGCGCTGGGCTCGGGAACAGAAGTTCCTGAGTTTGATCCAGTGACAGACTACTTCCAAGCGCGCTCTTCATCCGTGCCTGGTTGATGTTGGATCAAAAACTCAAAACCCCAAAGCCCAATAATTAAACCACTGCATTGCTTAGTAATAATTGTAACTTTCATCAGGGCAGGACCTTTCTCACTTTATCCTGGAAACCTCTGATCTTTGGGTTCCTCCAATTTTAACTACTCTTCTACTTTAATCATTCCACCCATGGCAACGATGCATTACCTGCTTCTGAATTAAAACTTTCTCATGAAGAACTCAATGATGAGTTAATATGTTGCAAGCACCACAGTAATGTAAGTTTTTATTTAAAATAGCTATCTACATTCAGTCACCTTTTTAAAAACTTGCATCCTTTGACAATAAGACCATAAGACATAGCACTAGAATTAGGCCATTTGACCCATTGAGTCTGCTCTGTCATTCCATCATGGCTAATTTATTATCCCTCTCAAACCGATTCTCCTTCCTTCTCCCCATCCTGACTAATCAGAACCTATCAATCTTTGCTTTAAATATACCCAATGTCTTAGCCTGCACAGTCTTCTATGGCAATGAATTCCACAGATTCACTACCCTCTGGCTAAAGAAATTCCTCCTCACTTCTGTTCCAAATGGACATCCTTCGATTCTGAGG